>NW_025900701.1:0-56602 GCF_022539505.1 Lolium rigidum | reverse complement strand
TCGAGCGACAAGTGTCTACGGACTATGCCGTGGGGACTTAAGGCTTCCCCAGCCAACCGCTTGCCCTGACAGATAAAAGTGTCTACGGTAAAGCGCATCCGTTGATGAACGAGAGGTGGAAACACTTTTGACTACTCCGTCCCACTCCGGATCTTATGGTTAACACGGGTATTACGGCACAAGAATCACTGGCGCATTTGTTGTTTAATCCTAGATGGATATAAGCCCGTGCAATGGAACCTCCACCATATCAACACAATCCATGGTTCCATTGCCCACCACATAGTCATATTCATAATTATGAAAGTAGTGGTTTTGATTTTTTATGCGATAGTGATAACCATAATACTTTGCAAGTAATTTGATAGAAATACTCAAATGACATGAGCAAGTGATGAACTTGCACGAACAAGTGCAAAGTTTTGCAGGTTGGATGGTGTGGACTGACCCTTATCCTCTGGTTCTGAAAAATAGCATCATTGTCCGATAAGGGCAATGGTTAAAGAAGCAATTATGCATGATTCCAGTTTTAGGGTTTGTTCCCCCTTCCGATGTCGTTGTAATTTCATGTGAGAGGTTAAATACTAAGAATATCTTGGAGATACTTGATTTAGGGTAAATATAACCTTGAAATATTGTCGAGGTGTTTTTAAAGTCCAAATGCATTTATGGACTTATTTTCACTTTAGAAAATAATATGTGTGATTTAAATTCTTATTTAAATCATCAAAGTAGGATTTATTCTTAATTGTCTTCAAAAATTCTGTTTGGTATTTTATTCAAATAGAGAATTTTATGCTGATCTATTTTCATATTTTTAATTATTTTTTTAGAGTTATATTCTATTTTCTAAAATTCTTGGAAACACTAATTTTAAATGGGTATTTTGGAAATGTCCAAAATACCCCTCGGGCCCACCTGTCAGGTGACCTAACTGGTTAGGTTGGACCAGCCCACTGGGCTTGGTCCAACCGACCCAGTCGCGTCGTCTTCCTCCCTCACTCTCTAACCCTAATCCCCTTCGGCTCCCGTGACCAAAATCGCCTCCGCCGTCGCCGCTTTATTTCCGCCGCCTCCGGCCGTTGCCGGCGATGAGGTGCGGCGGATCTGGACCGCCACACGACGGCGCACCAGATCCTCCGGCTCGATCTGTTCATCGTCTCCTTCGTCGTTCGCCCCCGTCGCGTTCTCCCGCACGGCCAGGAGGTTGCGCGGTGATGTGCTGCTCTCCGGCGACACTGGTGCCGTGACGCCGCTGTGGTGGTGATGGGGTGCTCGTGCTCGGCGACGCCAGGCCAGGCGCGGCTTGGCGCTGCCGTGGTTGTCCTGTGCCGCCGTGCCGCCATGGAACGCCGGTGCCCTGCTCCAGGTACTCGCCTCCAGTAACCCCTCCTTCTTCCTTCTCTGCCATGCTCCGCCACTAGGGCTTGCTGTGCAGGCGTGTGGCTACTGCTGTGTCTTTGGCTAGCTGCTGCTGTTGCTCTGCTGGCCATGGCTGCTATGCTTGCTTGCTATGTGCATTTTGCTGGCTCTCTGCTCTCTGGCCTTGGCCATGGTCGCCATGGCCATGCCAGAGCTTGCGTTACTGCTGTGTGCAGCTCTTGCTATGCTATCGATTACTTGCTTAATTTCCCCTCTGTAGCTCTGTTCTTGTTACTTAGTTCACCAGATGCTCAAGTGTGTTCATATCTGCTTGCTCATGAGCATCTTGTAATGCTCATGGCTTGCCAAATTACTACTGGTCATGTTACAGTTAAATCAGTTTGCTTGCTTAGTGGCTCTGGTTGTTGTGATGGCTTAATTATATGTGTGTGCCATCCATGTATAGTTTGATCCAGTGATACATCATGTATTTGATGTGCTTCTGGATACAATTTCAATTCATCCATTTGTTTATCTGTGAAGCAATTGTTGGTTAACTGTGGCCATTTTATTATCTGTCCATGCTCTGTTGCTCGGTGATGCCCTAACATACACCGGCATGCTATAGCAAGCTTTGATGATCATGTGATCATCAACGACTGGTCATTGGATTGATTACCTGTTGCTCGTGCCTTGCTCGTTATTTATCTCTGTGTATGTGTGTGGCACGGATCAGTCTGTCGGTGCTTGCTCAAGCATCAGCTGATGCTTGCAGTGATCCTCTGGATCATGTGCATGGTTCTGGTGACTTGGTTACTTGTATAATTCATTTATCTGTATTACCTTGCTTTGTTTGATGGATAAATGATGTGAACTGTGATACAGTGATGATCATATCAATTGATTGGCTTGGGCTAGAGGGATGCCAACAGTGGTTGGGAACCCTAGCTCCACTTTGAACCCAATCTGGGTGATGATATTTGTGCTTGGCTTGGTGGTTTGGCTGTTTTAGGGGTTGAGGTGACCCTGGCAGTAGTCATAAGCTGCCCTAGGGTAGCTCCCCTCTTGTTGGCTTGCTGTGGCTCACCAAATGCTTTCTGGGTGATCCATTTATGGAATTGCCAGTGGCTCTTGATGTTGAAATCAAATAGACAATATTCTGTCTAGGTCTGATGGTCAATTAGCTGTAGGTGCTAAGTGTGTGTAACTAGGCTGACTTGTGCTCTCATCTCTTGCTGGATTGCTTCAGTTATGCAACTATTGTCATATTTTTTGTTCCCTTTTGATGATTGACCAGTGGCCTTTCTGCTCTTACTTGCACCATATGGTTTAATAACCAGATGATGACACAATCTTGGGTATCACACCCTGTTGATCATGTGTGCTTGATGCATATGCTTATATATGAACAAAACCATCTAGTTTGTTCATGATGATTTGTATACCTCACTCCAACTCCTAGAATTTGATGTTGGTGTAGAGGTTTTGCTTCTGGTGGTTTGTTGGGCTTGCCCTGCTCCTCCCTGTGGCTTGATGCTTCCTGGTTATTTGCTGTGGTGGTGAAGATATGTTGAACAGCAGTAGCTGTTCAAGCTATTCTTGTGTTCTTGGCTGTTCTTGGTGGCTTACCACTGCTGCCTGTCGATGGATGGATCAAGTGACTAGGGTTTTGGCTGTGAAAAGCTTTTATATGGCCAGCCATGGCTTCCCTGGTCGACAGCACCACATTTCACCCTGGTGACTCACTGGTTGTGTGTATTGCATGCACACATGCAGCAGGCCTTGTGTGCTGCCTGTGTGTGTGTGACTTGGGACTTGGGCTGGTGAGTTGGATCAGCTCGGCAGCTTGATCATATCCACCCAATTCCAGTTTTCTTCTAACTCGCCAAGTGGCTTTGCCACTTGGCTTAATGTTCTATTTGTTGTGTGTGTGTGCAGGGATCAAGAAGATGCTCAAGATGAACTCAAGATCATCTTGATCATAGAATTCATGATGATCACAATGTAGTTTAGGTTATTTAAATAACTTGTAATTTTCCTTTTACATTTTCTATTTCTTCAATTCTTGTAATGTGTTGTAATTCAATAATTCAATTCTGAATATTGTAAAGACAATGTATTATGTGTGTGATTATCAATAAAGCTCAAGGTTTTCTCTAATGAGCTTTAATTATTATATGTATTATTTATACTTTGTCTCTTTATTATTATCTTAATGAATTTCCTTATAATTAATTTATGAGATATTTGTTTTTATATTTGAATTTGAATTTCAACTTCAACTTTGAGTTGAATTCAATCATACAACTTAACTTCGAATTCAACCAAGCAACTTAAGTTTGTGATGCAAACTTCCCCTCTCTTCTCCAAAACCCTAAACTAGTTAGGTGAGATACAAGTTTGTCGCACTCTCGAAACCCTAACCCTGTAAGGTGTCGAGAGAGAAACTTGTCCCCCTTCAATGCAGTTTTATTTAAAAGCGCGAAATTTCCCCAGAATTTGCAATGCAATGCACATCCCTTTCTAAAATCTACCCCTCGATCGTCTCTAAACCTGGGACATTACAGCCTTTCCCCCTTAAAGAAAACTTCGTCCCGAAGTTGTGGTTGTAATACCTGAACAGTTCGGGGTATGTTTTCCTCAGGTCTTCTTCCTTTTCCCAGGTGGCTTCCCTCTCGGGATGATTCTTCCATTGTATCTTGCAGTACTTGATAGCTTTATTTCTGAGTTGTTTCCAGCTCTCCTCGAGAATCTTGGCTGGCTTCTCGATGTAAGTCAAATCTGGTTGTAACTCGAGCTCAGCATGTGATATTGGCTCATCTGGAGTCTTTAAGCATTTTCTGAGTTGTGACACATGGAATACATTGTGAACTTGAGCTAGCCTTCCCGGTAGATCTAATTCAAAAGCTAACCCTCGGTTCCGACTCGGCATCTTGAAAGGTCCGATGTATCTAGGGCTCAACTTTCCCTTTACTCCGAATCTCTGAAGACCTTTCATTGGGCTTACCTTAAGATATACCATATCTCCAACTTGTGGCTCCCAAGTCCTTCTCTTTTGGTCTGCATAGCTCTTCTGTCGACTTTGGGCGATCTTGAGCCTATCTCTTATAATGTCAATGATTTGTTGCTTTTCCTTGACATAATCAGGATTAAACTCCTTGCTTGCTCTAGCTTCATACCAACATATCGGTGATCTACACTTTCTTACGTAAAGAGCTTCGAATGGTGCCATCTTGATACTACTTTGATAGCTATTGTTGTATGAGAACTCTGCTAATGGTAAGTGTTCTTCCCATGATCCTCCGAAATCTAGGGCACAAGCCCTAAGCATATCCTCTAGGATCTGGTTAGTCCTCTCCGTTTGTCCACCTGTCTGGGGATGATAAGCGGTGCTATAGTCCAACTTGGATCCTAAAGCTTCGTGTAGTTGCTTCCAAAATGCTGACGTGAACACGGATCCTCGATCCGACACGATCTTCTTAGGCACTCCATGTTTACTCACGATCTCTTTGATGTAAAGATCGATGAGTTTCTCTCCTTTATCTTGTTGGTTCACTGCTAGGAAGTGTGCACTTTTCGTCAACCGGTCCACGATTACCCATATCATGTCCTTCTTTTTATTTGTCATGGGTAGTCCGGTGATGAAATCCATCCCTATTTCCTCCCATTTCCACTCTGGAATAGGTAAAGGTTGTAACTTTCCTCGCCGGACTCGGTGTTCAGCCTTCACTCTCCGGCGGGTATGGCATTCCGCCACATATTGTGCTATCTCTCTCTTCATATTGTTCCACCAGAATAGCTCCTTTAGATCCATGTACATCTTCGTACTTCCCGGATGGATGGAGTATGGTGTTTGATGTGCTTCCCGGAGTATTACTTCCTTGATTTCAGCAATATCCGGAACACAAATTCTTTTCTGGAACCATAATGATCCCGATTCTCCTCGATGAAATTCTGATGGTCTTCCTTCATCTATCCTTCTCATATCCTCCACGATGAATGGATCGTCCAACTGACCCATCATTATCTCATTCTTCAGGTTGACATTTAGCTCATCGGCTACTTGTAAAGCCGATAGTCCTTCATGAGCTTCTTTCTCCCAAAGTTGTATTTGGGCTTGACTTACTTCCTTCCTCAACTCCGGTGATAACTCTTGTTCCACTCCTCCAGTGCTCTTCCTACTCAAAGCATCTGCTACAACATTAGCCTTTCCTGGGGTATAATTGATGGTCAAATCATAATCCTTGATTAATTCTAGCCATCTTTTCTGTCTCATGTTGAGTTCCTTCTGAGTAAAGAAGTACTTGAGACTCTTATGATCTGTATAGAGCTCACACTTGGCTCCATAGAGAAAATGTCTCCATGTTTTAAGTGCAAATACGACTGCTGCTAACTCTAAATCATGTGTTGGATAGTTCACTTCATGAGGTCTGAGTTGCCTCGATCCATATGATATTACCTTCCGATCTTGCATGAGTACACAACCCAATCCATGCTTGGATGCGTCACAATACACGGTGTAATCCTTGCCAACTTCGAGAACTGCTAACACCGGTGCTCGTGGTGAGTTTCTCTTTTAGAGTTTGAAAACTCTTCTCACACTCCTCTGTCCACACAAATGGTGTGTTCTTTCTTAACAGCTTCGTCATTGGTCCTGCTATCTTGGAGAATCCTTCAATGAATCTCCGGTAATAACCTGCCATTCCTAGGAATCCTCGGATTTCCTTGACAGTCTTGGGTGCTTCCCATTCTAGAACTGCTGCTACCTTGCTCGGGTTAACAGCTATTCCATCTTTACTAATGACATGACCAAGGAATTCTACTTGATCTAGCCAGAATTCACACTTGCTGAATTTGGCATAGAGTTGATGTTCTCTTAGTGTTTGCAACACTATCTTCAGATGTTCAGCATGTTCAGCTTTATCTTTGGAATAGATCAAGATATCATCGATGAATACGATGACGAACTTATCTAGACATGGCATGAAAATCTTATTCATGAGATTCATGAAAATTGCTGGGGCATTGGTTAATCCAAAAGGCACTACTAGTTATTCATGATG
Organism: Lolium rigidum; assembly: GCF_022539505.1. Taxonomy (NCBI): domain Eukaryota; kingdom Viridiplantae; phylum Streptophyta; class Magnoliopsida; order Poales; family Poaceae; genus Lolium; species Lolium rigidum. Next base: position 50,177 of record NW_025900701.1, on the reverse strand, counting down.
TCCATACCTTGAGACAAAGGCAGTTTTCGGAACGTCTTCCTTCTTGATCTTTATCTGGTGATAACCGGATCTTAGATCAATCTTGGAAAAGACTCCCGCGCCTCTTACTTGATCGAATAGATCTTGTATTCTTGGAAGTGGATACTTGTTCTTGATTGTGACGTTGTTCAGATTCCTGTAGTCTCCGCACATCCTTCTTCCTCCATCTCTTTTATCCACGAAGATCACAGGTGATCCCCATGGTGAAACACTCTCTTGTATGAATCCTTTTTGTTCCAAATCATCCAGTTGCTCCTTAAGTTCTTTCAACTCCTTGGGCCCCATCTTGTATGGTGCCTTAGCAATCGGAGCTGTTCCTGGAATTAGGTCGATAGTGAATTCTATCTCCCTATCTGGTGGCATACCAGGTAATTCTGCAAGAAATACATCCTGGAATTCATTCACTACAGGTATATCCTCCAATTTCACTTCCTTCATGCTGTTCAGCTGTAGCTCCACTTCAATCTGTGTATGTTTATCGCCTTGGTAGATCATTCTACTTCCATCGGGGCTTTTCAAAGACACCGTCTTGCTCACACAGTCGATCAATGCTCCATTAGCTTCTAACCGAGTTCATACCCAGAATGACATCAATGTCCTTCATCGGTAAAATGAACAGGTCCGCGTCAAACGCGCACTTATTGATCATGATGACTTGTTTTTGTTTGGTATGGGTTACTACTATCGTTCCCCCCGCAGAAAGTATGGTTATGGGTGTTTCTAACTTAGTGCAACTAATCCCATGTTTGATGATGAATTGTTGAGAAATGAATGATGTAGTTGCACCAGTATCAAAAAGTACTTTGCCGGGATGAGTGAGTATCCGGAGCGTACCTATCACCGCCTGATCGGAATTGACCACCTCCTCCAGACTGGTGCAGTTCAGCTTGCCGAAGGGCTTCTTATTCTTCCAGTTCCCTCCGGTGTTTCCTCCTCGGCTTCCACCTCCTCCAGACTGACCTCCTCCAGTATTTCTATTAGGGCAGTCCTTCAGCATGTGCCCCTCCTGACGACAACCAAAGCATATTATCCTTGGCTTTCTACAGTCCTTGGCAAAATGCCCTGGAAGTCCACAGCTTCGACAGACCATTGGATTGGCAGTCTCGAAAGCTTGGTTCCTCCTACTACCGTAGTAGTTGCTGTTATTGTTGTTGTTGTTGTTGTATCTGGGCTTGAAACTCAAGCTGGTATTGGGCTTGTTACTGGAAAATCTTTTAGGCTCAAATTTGGCCTTCTTTCTCTTTTCCTCCTGCAGTTGTTTGAAATCATCTTCCAGAGTGATGGCAGCATCCACCAACTCTTGAAACTCCGTCGCTCTCATCATCCTGAGTTGTACCTTGAACTGGGGGACTTAACCCCCTCGAAACCTCTTCTTCTTCTTGTCCTCGGTGTTGACCTCCTCAACGCAGCGTACGGGACAGCTTCGAAAATTCCCTGACATAGGTCAGGATGGCCTTGTCCTTCTGCTCGAGACTTTCAAATTCTCGACGCTTCAGTTCCATAATACTTTCAGGGACATTAGATTCCCTGAACTTCCTTGCAAACTCCTCCCAGGTAAATACCTTTCCCGCCGGGTAAACGGCTACAGTGTTATCCCACCATGATGCGGCGGGTCCACACAACAGATGTGTAGCATAACGGATCTTCTCCTGGTCATTACAACCAACAGTGTTGAGCTTTCGCTCAGTGTCCATAAGCCAATCTTCCGCGTCCATTGGCTCGGGCGCGTATGCGAAAGATATTGGCTTGGTGTTCTGGAAGTCTGCTAAGGTGACTCCCTGATTCTCGGGTCTCTCTACCCGGTTCTGTTGCAGCAATTCTTGGAAGAATTTGTTCTGCTGCTCCAACGTCACACGTTGTCTTTCCTCCACCAGCTGCATGTACTGGACGAAATTCTGCTGCGTCATGGGTGGTGGTGGTGGAAACTGATCTCTGGCTGCTCCCTCAGCCTCTTCCTTTTGTTTTGCTTCGCGCTCCATGCGCTGCGCTTCGGTCTCCTGTCCTAACGCTCCCGACATATCCCCCTAGTTCTGCAACACAAGATGATACTCATAATTACTCCATGCGCAAGTTTTCTGAGCTCAACATTGTGCACAGAACTAGTCACGCAATGGAAATCAAGAAGCAAATCCAAATCATACAAAACATATACCATATAATTACATACTTAAGTGGTCTTATTACAATACTCAAGTCGATGTGAGTATGCAAACTCACTTATTAAAGTATACTAGTTAAAATGCCCGTGCGTTGCCACGGGTTCTCAAATTTTATTTCACAACACATATATAATTCATAATGCATTTATGAAAAAAATAGAGATATTATAAATTATAATTATTAAAAAATCAATACTATTTATAGGTATATCTCTCGTGTTAATTTAAAATCATTGGTTATCACAAGCCATGACACCAACAGAAAAATATTCATTTCTAACAAAATCTCCTTAGGCCGCTGCATGAAACTATCTCTAGATCCTCCAAGAATTCTTTCAATTGCTCGACACCTCTTCTTCACCTTCAGTTTCAAAAACATTGTCAAAGTGGTACGATACAACTTCTATATGTCTCCTTCGGAAATTTCTATAGCCATGCTCATCAACTACTTCACCTGTGGTACTAACAGTATGGATAATCCCTCATATTGAATCATAAAATAAGATCTGTATCCAGGTAACAAAGGCAACTATTTCTGCAGTAACACAATACAAACAATTAAGCCGTTCAATGAAAAGTTACTAAACATAGTTTTAGCTTCCTACCATTTTCTTCTTCTTCTAAAGCTGCTAAAAGCTGAAGAGGTAAAAAAAGAACTAAGTGGACAGAGCAAGTGGTCACCACCGGCGACCAAAGTAACTGGAGACTGAAATGAATGAAGCACCAAGGAGACATGAGGCGCCACCGCCAGTAATCGATGCACGGCCACCGCCTCGCTTCATCCTTTGCCGTGCTAGCCGGCGCGCGGGTCAAGCCGTTGTTGTGCTCCGCGCGCCTTGTGTTACCGGCCGGCCAGCCTCGCACCTTCCTTCTGCCGGCCACCCAACGCGGCCGTGGCAATTCTCTTGGCATTTACGGCGATGGGGCTCTGCCGCAAGCCAAGATCTAGCCGGCCAGCGTCGACGACCTAGCCGGCGTGTTCCTGAGCGACGAGGAGTGTCTCGTTGGTACCAGGCATCGGCGTATGGAGAGCCGCATGAGACAAATAGTCAATAGGACTGCTCGAGCGGATGCGAACTGGTTTGGCACTTCCTGGTACGTTTTCTTTCTTCCGTATGTACTATGAAGCGATATATGTTGAGACATGAAGTGAAAGCTAGATAGTATCGAGTTATTCCGACGAGTACACAAATAATTCCATGTTGCATGTAGAAAAACAATTCCATGCTGCTATTCGTGTTTGTTATAACTAAAGCGTTACGTGCACATGTTAACTGAAATTTTTGTACTCGAAGAAAATTAAGTGTATAAGTTACGGAAAGAAATTATGAATTCTATCCTAGTTTGCCTAACCTGCTAAAGCTTATCTTCGGTAGTCCGACAAATAAATAAAATTTAGAAAAGCAAAGGAAAAAAAACTAATTTCACGAGACCATAGTCATGTCATTGTCGAGTAAACTGATTGAAACGATATATGAGTGCAGCTAGCTATATACAACATGAAGTATAGAAAGCGAGAGGGCTGACTATAGCATAGCATGGAAATGGCTACTCGGAGTAGAAAATATAGATAAAACAGCCGTAGCATGTTCAAAAATTCAATAGTTGACACACCTACTCGGGCCAAATCGACATGCTCAAGCTGAAGCGTTACACATGAAACAGCTCCATGTAATTATACATAAACTAATGGAAAAACTTGCACTTCAGACTCAGCTATCTTAAGCATTTTGGCATCAAAAATCCCAACGCAAGAAGAGCAGGAAGCTTGGTGCTTTCAGTAGAATGAACCCTGGTTAAAAGAAACAATCAAGAACAATATTAATCAACTGAATATACAAAATTCATATATCAAGAAGGCAAGAGCATGAGAGGGGCAACATAGTACTGACCGTGCAAATACATAGTCTTTGACAAATAGATGCCAACCTTATCAAGCTTTGGACCCTGAATTTTGTAAATTATCATTGGATAGCAAAATCAGATTGGGTACTTCCCGACACAGAGCAGCGTGAAAGGCCATTTTGTAGATGGTGCATTCAGCACAATTCTAGGTATGTACAGACGTTCACCCATATGACTTTCTGTCATAGTTTTAGCTTCCAATACCCACTCACCCAGGCCTGTGAATATATGTATTGGCTAAACTATATACATGACCATGGTGCAATAATATCTATTAGTTGCTAATTTTACCTTAATATACCTTATAAGTTTTGGAAATATTTTGTAAAAATCTTGCCATAGCATTCAAAGAAGATTAGAGAAAAAATGGACCTTTTAAATCCACATGCTTGCTCAATCTCAGAGTACTTTATATGGCCCTCATCTGTATCCCTGGCATATATTAGTACTCTACTATTTTTAGAGGGTCAACATTCTAAACCTAAATGGTGAAACACATTACAGAACCATTTAAGCAGACCAACTACTAATATCTCCAGGAAAAGGAAACCGATGGAAGCCTGGAAGATACCAAATTGGTTGATTTAATTTGCTTAGGGTACATTTTGTCGTCCTAATAATTCATTCATTTAGCTTAATTATACATGAATACATATGCCACTAATAATTTTTTGGTGTATCAGACCTATTTAAAAAATAAAGAACTGTTAACGAAGCCACTAATATTTAGCATATCAGTGGTTGGTCCCTTATCCATTTCAAACAGACCGACTACAAAAACGCAATTGGTTTCTAACCAGGCCTCGATCCCTCTTATATGATAAATGAAAATGTCTTTGAATGCCACATAAAAGGATGTCTAGAAGTAAATAATCAATCATTATTGCAGTCTAGTATTTTATTTATTTTCTCAAGGCCATATGAGTGACATTGATAACAATATAACACATATAATTTTATTTGAAAACAATTAAATAGATGAAACAAAAGAAGAGGTTTTGAACTTAGATGGGAAGCTATAAAGATGTATGAACAAAACAGTACGAACTTCATGTCATGCACATGGAGATTTTGAGTTGTTTCGGTATAGTCATACAGGCAGTATCGTTGAGGTCTAGTTCCAAACTTGTGTGCTCAGGATAGCAGCATTCTACAAACTTGTGTGCTCGGGATAGCAGGAGTCTACAGGCTGGTGAGACAGCATACATCAGCTGGTGTCTTTGAAGTCAAACCCCATGGAACTGCCAACATTTTCAGGACAGGATCAGCTGTTGTAAAAAAGAATTGTATTCAGAATTTAGTTCGGTCCAAAGCATGTGATGTAAACTTGGTCATATCATCACGGAGGTCAAGAGGACAATCATGACTGTCAGTTGGGTTTCTCACCATTTTCTTTTCAAAAACCAAGAGGCATTTCTGATGGTCCAAAGAGACCACCAACCAACATCAACTCCACAACAGAGAAAAAACAATTCAGATTTGCCGTGACGCACCTAGGCACGAAGTTACTGAATTGAAGATGGGACGGCCAATCTAGCAACTCCCCTATCACAGACCAAATGCAGACAGTTGTAGGACATCTGAAAATAAGATGATATGCAGTTTTGAGTTTCCCAATGAAAGTGCTCATTAGAAAGTGATAAAACCGGTAGTTCAGAAATATATTTTGACTGTTTCTCATTTCCAAGAATGCATGTGTAATAGTAATTTCTGAACATGTATGACTCACATAACTCACCTAAATTCCATCAACATTACTCTTTGTCCATATTTACAGGAAAACACAACTCGAGTGCCTGGCAAAGAATGTTGATACACTGTTATCTATAAGAGAAGTAAGTTGATTATTATAGAATTATCTGTAACATAATTAGCAATCTAGTTTACCCATGTTGTTCATTAAACGGATGCTAAATCAGCCAATAGATAATTCTTCAGTCCATCTAACACTCCTCACTCATATTCATTTCTGACATAGCTCACCTGTGGATAAATGAAAGAATAATAGTTTTAAAATTGATGGTAACCATTCCCCAAAATTATGTTAACACTAAATTGTCAGGTATTGCGGTTACAGATTTCAAGTTATTTTCAACTGGGCAAATAGATATATCGTTGCAGACATCTGCCACCTGATCCCTTTGACAGTTCAAACAAACTTACAATCACATGCACCTTTACCTCCGCAAGGATATGTGAGTGTGCAACTTACTGAATTGGTTGGAGGTCACGAATTGGAGGTCTTGTCCAGGTACATATATAGGGCATAATTGCAAGCTTTGAAGTCCCCAATATCAGTTCAGACTGCCAATAAAAACACAAAGAAACTTTAGCATATGTACTCCCGAACTTCCATGTAATGTTTTCTATGTCAAATAATGTTGTTGCATCCTTGTGATCATTTTCATGGTTCCATCGATTTTAATCTAGAGGAGAATTCAACAAATACACAAACTCTCATATACACAAGCACGGGTATCTAACCATACTACAACAGCAGTTAGGAAAAGAAGCAGGCTTGTGTAATATTTTTGATTTGCATCTACTGGCACTCCAAGTAAATGACCTAAACCAAAGCAATTGCCCCTTTTTAGAACACGTAGAACCCATTAGCACCTGATATGTAATGTGGTGAATGCAACAAACAAAATATAGTGGATTCGTTTATTCTTCTGGAGCAATAGAAAGAAGAAGAAGAATAAATGAAAGGAGGTGAATTGAAGCTAATACTGCACGAGGTTACTGACTGCAGATATATGTGATCGAAACAGTAGTTATATAGCGTGACCCAGCAGTTGTAATCTCGCCAATTCTCTCTCTTGTTGGATCTAGACACAAACGTAATACCAAATACAAGTCACCTTTCATGCATATTTACTATCAAATCAGAATTAAGAAAAGTGTATGGCTATGCAACAGTCTTTACTACAGTATTTACTATAAGCCTATAAGTGGATGATCTTTTGTCCTACCATCAAAACGTGCAACTATGTAGAAAATCTATTTTATTTAGGTGGATAGATGATAGCATGATCTTATTACATGCAGCAGTATCCCCATTGTACCCAAAACATCTGATACCATAAGAGGTCTTATACAATAAAAGATGAAGATATATGGGTCTACAAATCGAAGGGGCTATCAATCACTATTCTCGATTCAGAGATCACTATTATCTGGTGTCTTTTTCACCTGCTTGCAAAAATATGGTTTTGAACGATTTGTTTGAAACATCACTAATAAAGTTGGCAAAAAGGGTATTTTTCCTAGCATTCAAAATTGGACAGAGTTGGCACCTTGAAGGAGAACGCCGTAAGAAAGAGCAAGGAAATACTATTTGGTACCTTGGAGTAGACAAAATCACAGATCTTGAGACATGGAGCTGGATTACCATCCAGTAACGTATTCCCCAATTCCATGTCCCGGTGTCAAATTTGCTGAAAGCTCAAACGAATTTAGGATTCCACACCTCATCAGTAGAACAACTTTCAGATTTATTCATGAAAAGAGTTTACTTCGTTGCTATCCTCACCATGAAGTGGCAGTAGCTAACACCACAAGTAATCTGATAGAAGAAATACCTCACCTAGAACAGAAAGGACGATGTTAGCACATCAATCTCAGAACCGTCTAATTCGAGCAGACAAATAATCACCTCATCCTCGTTGAATCTACCAACACAGCAGATCTGGTCGAAGAGCTCATGATATGAGCCCCACCCGCTAGATCCGTCACTCTTTGGTCGCCAGCGACGACGTGTGGTACGCTGATGACGGCCAACAATCCGGTGCCGTCTTGGCCAAGCGCGGCCCAAACCGTGGCGCAAGGAGGAAGCGGCGGCCATCGTCGCACCCAGTGGTTCTTCTGCTTCAAGCGAGAGAAGGTCTATGAAGGGGATCTCGTCGATTCCATCGGCTGGATCTCAGAAGAGCCCAGATGGGAGGAAAGGTGCAACATCGTGGATAAAGAAGGGAGGCCCCTGCTGGCCAGGGCATCGTGGGAAGGACGGCGGCGCAGGGTGGCGGCAGGCGCGGGCGGGCGACGCGATATCTCAGGCAAGAGGGGAGAAGTTGGGCCTGGGCACTTGGCCCATCTGAACGCGTGCGGGAGTGAAAAAAGCTGGACGAAGGAACGACGAAAGGATTGTTGTAGTGGCAGAATAGGGAACATGTTCCTCCTTTTTAAGTAGTGTAGATGTACAAATTTCTACAAAATATTACACACTACAATACACGTGGTACTTGTGTATTGTAGTCCTGCTTCCCTTGGTAGTCTCTAGTCGATCTTCACTCCCGATACATTCCAGGCTTCCATCCGGTCGAACGTGTCGTTCTCCTGACAAAACCTGGAACATAAGGTCTCCCCATTGGCTGGTAGTCGGAATCCGATGATGATCCTAGGGAGAAATCAGTGTTCACGAACTGATCATTCAGTGCATCATAATCCACCCATCGGGTGTACTCCCCTGTGCCTACTCCATACGTATTTCCTACATTCGTATCCGACTCAACCTGTGTCGGATACCCTCCAACTTCTTCCTCATTCCACGGATAACTCTGGTGCTGGGTCGTGGCATCTTCATTCATCTCCCCGTCATAATATGCTGTGGTACTATGAGTTCCAGTATCAGACCCCCAACGCCAACCCGTGGAGTTTTCTATCGGAGTCACGGAACGCTGATTGTTTCCGGATTCCTCTCCACCCTCATATCCCCCATAGGAACTTCCCAGATAGTTCCCAGGTGTAACAGGTGTAGCTTCACGCTCAAGAGGATCTATATCGATGTAGTCACCAGCTGAGTAGACTGGTGTGTGCACCTCCTTCTCCATAGGTTCTTTCCCCTTAGTCTCCTCCTTGGGTTCAGTAAACTCCTCTAGCATCGTATCGATTGCTCCCGTCAGATGATGGTTCAACTGAAAGAGTAATGATATGAAGTTGCGGCTATTGTCCATGTATTTTGCAGCTGCTATTGGTTTGCGTTTTGCATATTTGTAGTGGTTAAGCATGGGATCTTCTTCCTCCTGATTATGAGGAATGTGGGTGAATTCGGAACCCATAAGCTCTTTCGTCTTATGCTCCCGAATATCGGTTATGGCTCTCATAACGGCGATATGGTAGGCTGTGTTCATAGTTCTGGCTTCCCCTGCTGGCATTACTACGCTCATTCCCAAAGATTCGGGAAGTCGTAACCCTACCCTACACTTGGCCAATACAGTACCATCATAGTACATGTATTTCTTTACTTGAATCTGGGGATCACACCCAAATTCAAGTAACATGGCTCGTAGAATATCTGCAAGTCCTCCTTCGTATTCACTCAGTATGGAATCCATCACCTTCACGTTTCGTCCGGGACGTGAACTTGCCATGTTGGCTGTAGAAATAGAAAGATTATGAGATTAGTAGTAATGCATCATAATAGAGATAATAAAGAATTATCGCACTAAAAGATATGATTGTTTTATTCTCAATTGAATATACACCATATTTTTAGAGAATTCTTTACTAGTCCTATTTGAATCCTAACGTTCGGTCCCATTTACTAGGTTCCAACCTAAGGTCAAAGCTTTTGCTCGATACCAAGCTGTGGTGACCCCGCATACCACTGCATGTTGTAGTATGCCGGTCGTTGATATAACATTCACGAAGTACCATTCCGCAAATATTACATCCCTCGAGTAGTACAACAGAACATAGCAGGTCCATAACTCATTCATTTATTATTACAAATATCACACACATGTTGTCTCGGAGCTCCTCTTGGGTCCTAAGAGGAATACTCCTGGGTTCGAGGCGACCCAACTTAGCTTACAATATAAGAGTCTCATTAAGTTTACATTTATTTCTTCGAGCAGCTAAATACTAAGAGTTCGGGCTGCTCGGCTACTACTACTACTACTCGAGATGTTCAGGCTTGATCTCCTCCGGAAGCCTCCCCGGTTCCGTAGACGATGAGGTAGTCTACGCCCTCGATACCTCCAGAGAGGTCTGGTTCTTCATAGCCGATTGTTGTGGGTATACTTCATGGGTGTACCATCGACAGTGCCTAGATCCGGCAAGCCCGGGTGGCCCACCGATGGTGATGAGGCATGTGGCCCATCGGGCGGCCCAGTTGCTGTTGATCATGAAGGAAGAAGTCCAGCCCGGGATCAGTAGGCCGGATCCGTACCGACATTAGGAGTAACCCGGATCCATGGAGGCCCATGAGGGACCCGGATCCAGTACGACGTATATGGAAGGCGGATCCGTGACGTGCACGGAAAGATATTGTACCGTAGTTAGGTCATGTACGTAATCCGGCTAGGACTCTCCATGTAAACCCTAGATCCGTGCGCCTTTATAAGCCGGATCCCGGGAGCCCTAGAGGCACAACCACAACTCATTGTAACAACGCGAAAGCGCCCGGATAATTCCGGACAAGCGGCGGTAGGCCCCTGTCATCGTGCGGGTGTTCCGAAGCTGGGTAACTCGCGTACCACCGTCCCGTGTGCACTCCGCCCTATGGCCCCTACTTCTTCTCCCCCTCGTGAGGATCCCTCCTCCGAGGTACCGTCGATTAGGCAACGACGGTTGGCGCCCACCGTGGGGCCTGCGGCGTCTGGAGGCCGGAACCGGGAGGGTTCCGCCATGGGAAGCTACGACGACACCATCGCTGTGGGGCGTGTCCTTTACGCCGGAAATCTGCCGATCGTCCCTCCGGATGAGTGTTGGATTCCGGCTAAAACCGACCCCGTCAAGCTCTCCATTGTCCCGGTTGGCGGCATACACATCTTCATCGGGGAAACCGTCGATTCCGACGGAAACCCGTCGGTAAGTAGCGCCGACGCGACCGCCGGCGAGCATGGACGCGGTCGCGAAGATCCGATCCGAGACGCGGGAACTTCCTAGCGAAGATTCCGCCTTAGATCTGAAAAAATCAAAACCCACCCAATCCGCCCCCGAGCGGGAAGTAACGGTGGAAGACCAATGCAGATCCGCCTGGGTCTCCCAGGTGTTAGAGAAGCAAAGGTGTCACTTCGTACACTTCTTGGCCCATACCGCCGGAACCGCCCCTCAAGTAGCCGGAGCTGGTCCCGAGCAGGTCGAGCCCTCGGAAAACAACGCCGCTCCGGATCAGCAAGAGGCTGTCGGAGAAAGCGAAACTCCGGTTGAAGAGTCGATCTTGAGAAATCTAAGCCCAATCTCCGGAGACACCCAGTCCATGGACACTGCAGAGTTTGATCGCAAGGTGACGGAACTCGGATACGGTGAACAACACCGAAGTCGATTCCGTCCAGCCAAAACAGGTACTTGCAAGCGTAGCGGCGCTCGGAGAAGACGGATCGAAGCGGCGAGACACTCAATCCGACCCCCAGCCATCCCACCACGGATCTCCGATGTCACGGGAGCGGCCCCGTAGGGATCCTTCCTCGGAAAGCCTCCTGTCGCCTGAAGAGATAGTTGCACAAGCACGCATGGATTTGGTCGCAAAGTCAGACGTCCTCAACAAGCCAATAACTCCCGGCGATGCCGCAGATCCGGAGGCTTTAGAGGCCACCGAGAAAGGAGATGCTGGCCACGGCCAAAAAGTTTGCCAATACCGCAGCTGCTATATTGGATGAGAGGGAAGAAGCTGCACGCGATCATGGATCGCTTTGAAAGACAGGATCGCGAAGTCACCGCAACACTCGAGCAAGTCAAGAGTATGAGAAAGGAGTGGGAGGTGAAAATGACCTACGCACAGGCGGAGGCTGATAGAATCATCAGAGAAGCAATCCCTCCCCGCAGGATCAACTTCGCAACTCCTGCCGAACAGCAGCCGCTCGCCACCCCAAAGGACAATTTGGCAAAAGCTGCAGAAATTCGAAGAAAAGTGACGAGGAGGTTGACATCAACTACTTGCGCACGCTCGTCGCTTCGGCGGTTAAACGAGCAGAGCAAGGCAGATACTTCGCGCAAGTTGGAATCTAACCCGGAGCATTGCGTCTCCACTGCGCAGAAGGACGCCCACAACAATCGCCAGCGAGATGACGAGTCGCGAACCGGATCCTCGGAACGCAGAAGGAAAGCCAGGGAACACCCAAATCCGATCCCCGTACCATCAAAGACGCCACCGTCAGATCCGAGAAAGGGAAAGGATGCAATGTACTCTGGACGAGACAAGTACCGCAACGCCTCTCCTCCGCCTAATGGTTACCCGCGTCCCCCTCGTCGCCGTAGTCCGGCCGGAAACACCAGGCCTCAAGGGCATGGTGGAATTGTTATCCGCGACATCGTGATGCCTTCCGGAAGCCGGAACGAGGGAGCGCACGCGGAACCTCGCCGGAATCGGAACAATGATCGTGAGCCCGAGCCTAGGAGGAGCCGGAATGAGGAGCGCGACCCGGAGCCCCGCCGGAGCCGGAACGACCGGGGCAGCCGGCGCCACGGCGAAGGCAGCCACGGGAGCCGGAGCCGGCACCGAGAGGGCCGGGGAGAATCCGTAGGCGGAAGCGGGAGGTCGGATCGGCCCCCTCGCAGGTCTCCCTCACCACCACCTAGCGGTGGCGGCGGAGGTGGAGGCGGAGGCGGTGGCCGGAGATCTCGCTCTCGCTCACGGTCCCCGTCACGGCTCGCGCGACGCGCGGGAACGCCTCAACGAATACAGAACCGACTACATCGGACCGAAGTGCTTTGGCCGGATGATTCGAGAGGAACCAAAGCCAAGGAGCTCCCTCAAGTTACCCGGAAACCTGAAGCATTATGATGGCACCGAAAGGCCGGATACCTGGATCGAGGATTACTACAATGCAGTAACCTTCGCCGGAGGAACCCCTAATATCGCCTGCCGCATGCTCCGAGTTGTACCTTGTAGGACCAGCCCGGATCCGGCTCGGCGACCTCGAGAAAAACTCCATCTTTTGCTGGTTTGACACTGAAGACCGCTTTCGAGAAACACTTCGGAGGCACCTACAAAAGACCTGCCACAGCAAGCGACTTACAAGCTTGTATCCAGAAGAAGGGAGAATCCTCAAGAAACTTCCTCACAAGATGGTTGGCATGCAGGAACGAGTGCGAAAACGTCGATCACACCACTGCCATGTACGCCTTCATTGGTGGACTGCAGAGAGGAGGATTGCTGAGACATAAGCTTACATGTTTGGCTAACGCCAACAAACTGACTTTGGACGAGATGATCTCCATTGCCAGTGATCACACTGCCGCCGATGACGACGCAGGCGGTGATATCGCAGCCACATCAATCCCCTGCACCAACAAAAGAAGAACCGTGATAACGGTAACAACAACGGCCACAAACGCAAAAATCCTGATGACCAGAAGAGTGGCGGATCCGACATGGTCGCCATGGCGTTCCAACGCGGAGGTTCAGGAGGCGGAAGAGGACGCGGCCGCGGAGGCGGAGCCGGCAGGGGTCGGCGGCATGGCACCGAGGTCACTGCCGGCGGATCTCGCGCCCCGCAAACCTACGAGGAGTACGGGAGACATGCCACTGCCTGGCCCACTTGGATCCGGCTACGGGGAAGTCCACTCATACCAACCGCAGCTGCAAATGGGTCAACGACCTAAAGAACGACCCGGAGGCGGGATACAAGCGAGCCCGGAAGCACCGCCCACGCGGCAAAGGAGGCAAGGGCAAGAACAAGGACAAGGAGGAGGACGGTTCCGAGGCGATGGACGAGGATGATAACTCGCCGGATCCCAAAGCCGGATCCGCGAGTAAATCCAACCCCTTCGAGAAAAAGAGCGTGGGGGCTTACCACACCTTCCTCGGAACCCCCACGAGTCCGCGCTACAAAATCAGCTACCCGGATCCTGAACGCCACGGTTCCGGCCGTGCCGCGATATGTCGGGTGGTCGGAAGTTCCGTGCACATTTGACGAGGAGGACCATCCCGCCATTGTGCCAAAAGAATACTACGCCTTGGTTGTGAGTCCCCGCATAGACGGGTATGACTTCTCCAAGTGCCTCATGGATGGCGGAGCCAGCTTGAACATCATGTACCTGGAGACTGCGGAGCGGATGAACCTCACCAAGGAACAGCTCAAACACAGCACCACCGAGTTTCACGGCGTGGTTCCGGGTAGAAGGCGAACTCCCTCGGCAGCATCACACTTCCCGTGGCTTTCGGCGATGTTCATAATTTCCGCGAAGAAAAGATCACGTTTGAAGTTGTGCCCTTCAAGAGCTCCTACCACGTCATCTTCGGCAGGCCCACCTACCACAAGTTCCACGCAAGAGCGTGCTATATCTACAACAAGCTCAAGATGCCGGGTCCCAATGGTATGATCACCATAACCGGAGACTACAAAAAGGCTCATGAGTGCGAGTTGAGCGAAGCCGCCTTCGCGAGTACTGTCATATCCGGAGAAGAGCTGAAAGGCTACGGGGCCGCGGTGGATCCGGCCGAAATGCAAACCACCAAGAAGCGAGATCTCCGAACAGAAAAACTCCTTCAGGGCCGCGATAGAGACCAAGAAAGTCAGCTTCAAGGAAGATGACCCTAGCAAGCAAGTCTCGATCGGAGCCAACATGGACCCCAAATAGGAAGACGCGCTCGTCGAGTTCCTCCGCGCTAACATGGACATCTTCGCATGGCAACCTTCTGACATGTCCGGAGTACCTAGGGAACTCGCCGAGCACTACCTCAACATAAAACCGGGGGCTAAACCGGTGAAGCAAGCTATGCGACGCTTTGGAGATAAGAAGCGCCGCGCCATAGGAATGGAACTAGCAAAGTTACTAGAAGCAGGTTTTGTAATAGAAGTTATCCACACCGATTGGGTCGCGAATCCCGTCCTTGTACCCAAAAAGAACACTCGAAATACTAAGAATGTGCATCGATTACTACGGCTTGAACAAACATTGCCCGAAGGATCCGTTCCCCCTGCCGCGCATTGACCAAGTCATTGATTCGACGGCGGGGCGGAACTTCTGTGTTTTCTTGATGCGTATTCCGGGTACCATCGGATCCGGATGAAGGAATCCGACCAAAAGGCGACTTCATTCATTACCCCGTTTGGCACTTATTGCTATGTTACTATGCCTTTTGGTTTGAAAAACGCAGGTGCCACCTACCAACGTACGATGCAGCGATGCCTGAAGGACCAAATTGGCCGGAACGTGCACGCCTACGTCGACGACATCGCGGTCATGACCCGGAAAGGATCCGACTTGATCAGCGACCTCACAGAAACCTTTGAGAATCTCCGTCGGTACAAGATGATGTTGAATCCGCTGAAGTGCGTCTTTGGCGTGCCAGCCGGAAAACTCCTTGGCTTCATAGTCTCTCACAGAGGCATTGAGGTTAACCCGGAAAAGATCAAGGCAATCCTGTGTATCAAACGGCCAACTTGTCTCAAAGATGTGCAACGACTAACTGGTTGTGTTGCAGCAATCAGTAGGTTTGTTAGCCGTCTTGGCGAGAAGGCGCTACCTCTGTACAAGTTGCTGAAGAAAACAGACAAATTTGTACGGGACGACGCAGGCGACGCAACTCTTCGAGGGTTGAAGGAAATACTTACCTCCCCACCTATCTTGGCAGCCCCAGCGAGTCGAGCCAATGCTCCTTTATCCGGCAGCTACCAACAAAGTCATCGGCCTCGTCATCGTGGTGGAGCGAAAGGAAGAAGGTCATGAATACGACGTCCAAAGACCTGTCTACTACATAAGCGAGGTGCGGCGGAGTCAAAGCAAAGATACCCTCACTTTCAGAAGCTAGCTTATGGAGTTTTCCTAGGCAGCCGGAAGCTGAGACACTACTTCCAAGAGCACCCAGTAACAGTTGTGAGCAAGGCTCCGCTGTCAACAATTCTCAACAACGCTGACGCAACAGGACGGACAGCTAAATGGGGCATTGAATTATCCGCTTTCGACATCGCTTACAAGCCAAGGACTGCGGTCAAATCCCAAGTCTTGGCAGATTTCGTTGCGGATTGGACGAAGCTCCGGATGCAAGTCCGGAGCCGGAACCGGAGACATGGGTTATGCACTTCGATGGATCCAAGCAGCATCAAGGCTCGGGAGCCGGAGTCACCACGAAGTCCCCTACCGGAGAAGAAGCTGCGGTATGTTCGCAGATTCACTTCGAAGCTACAAATAACATGGCGGAATATGAGGCTCTATTACACGGTCTTCGCATCGCTAAGGAAATTGGGATCAAGCACATCATATGCTGTGGAGATTCCGACTTGGTGGCACAACAAGTAGCCGGAACCTGGAACGCCAGAAATTCCGTCATGGCAGCCTACAGAGACGAAGTTGACGAGCTCGCCAAGTGCTTCCTCGGATACGAAGTCAAGTACGTCAGGAGAGACGATAACGCAGCGGCAGACATGCTATCCAAGCTCGGATCCGGCAGAAAGCCAATTCCGCCTGGAATTTTCCTAGAGCATCTCCGGATACCCTCGGTGAAGGGCGCTAACCCGGAAAACCCGAAGTGGCGAGTGTCTCCGGCTAGAGAGGTATTGGCTACCATTCCGGCTTGGACACAGCCTTTCCTGGACTACCTCATCGATCGGAAGTTGCCGGAGGACGAGGTCCTCGCGCGCCAGATCATCAGACGAGCACGATCCTACACAATTGTCGATGGACAGCTCTACAAACGAAGCGCAACAGGGGTATTTCTCAAATGCGTCTCCAATCAAGATGGCATTGAAATCCTCAGAGAGATCCACGCGAGGGACTGCGGGCACCACGCCGCTCCCGGGTCACTCGTTGCAAAAGCTTTTCGGCTAGGCTTTTATTGGCTCACGGCTAAAGAAGATGCTGATAAGATAGTCAAGACCTGCCGAGGTTGTCAATACTACGCTACTCAACCAAACGCTCCAGCCCAAGAGCTGAAGACCATACCTATCACCTGGCCATTTGCGGTCTGGGGGCTCGATATGGTTGGTAAGTTAAAAAGATCATCTCCCGGTGGTTGTGAATACCTTCCGGTCGCTGTTGACAAGTTCAGCAAGTGGATCGAGGCCAAGCCGGTGAGAAAAGCCGACGGTGCTACGGCACTAAAATTTGTCTGCGAGCCTCGTGATGAGATTCGGCATCCCACACGGCATCATAACGGATAATGGCACAAACTTCGCTCGGGGAGAATTAAAGGATTATTGTGAGACAATGGGGATTCGATTGGACCTTGCATCCGTGGCCCACCCACAATCCAATGGTCAAGTTGAAAGAGCTAACGGTCTAATATTATCGGGAATCAAGCCACGCCTTGAAGAACCGCTGCGACGAGCAGCGTGGAGCTTGGGCCGACGAACTAGACGCTGTCTTGTGGAGTTTGCGAACCACCCCTAACGGGTCAACGGGGTTTACCCCTTTCTTCCTGGTATACGGATCCGAAGCCGTGATTCCCTCCGACATCATCCACGATTCACCGCGAGTTTCCGCCTATAATGAAGAAACGAGTCGACGAGGCCGGACAGCTATCCGTGGACCTGATCGAAGAAGCTCGGAACCTAGCTGACCGGCGCTCCGCCATCTACCAGCAAAAGCTCCGACGTTATCACGGTCGTCGAGTACGGAATCGCTCCTTCATGGCGAGGAGACTTGGTCCTCCGCCTTCGACGAGTGAAAGACCATAAGTTGCAATCTCCATGGGAAGGACCCTTCGTCGTTAGCAAAGTGCTTCATAACGGGTCGTACTACCTTGTTGATTTCCGCGAGCTGAGGGATAGACACGCTAACTGGCGCCGGAAACGCAAGCGTGAGGATCCGGATGACATCTACGATGAAACAGATCGCCCTTGGAATATTGCACAGCTACGTCCTTTCTACACTTAGCATATTCTTTCCGAGTTACAAACTCTGTAATAGTTATACATGATCAATGAAATAAAGATTATGGTTCACTCTTTGAGTCTTTTACCTCCTTTACTTGTTCATTTTAGATCGTGTATGTTTTTTCCGACTAAAACCGCGGAGCTGGATGTTTTCCGCCTAGGCGTGTATAAAAGTTGTGATTTCTAAAACCGTCCTTTAGGACGTAAGTTTAAGTTTTCTGATTAAGTTGTTATCTGTTGCGAACTCGTGGATTCCTAGTAGCGATTTCCGGCACCTATGCCTGGGGGCTTGTTTCCGCGGTTATGGACGGATTGCCATTGGGCTTCGTCGCCGCTGGCGAGCATTTCCGGCTAAGGTTTTCCGGCTCGTGGAAGGTCAAGCGGGCAAGCCGGAAAATAACGAAATCAGCACTTGCTTTCCAACATAAAACGAAACATGCACATAATATTAAACGGATAGCAGGATAAGTGTTTCCGCCCCATGCATAATCGTTTCGTTCCTAGCTACTTACGAATTTAAAGTCTTATTACAAACCCTCGCTGGGGCCAAAATGATGCATTGTTTTTCCCGCAGGAATAAAAGTTTTCACTCCCCCTTAGCCGGAGAAGTCTTGCCCTCTGGATCTTTTTCCTTGGCGCCTTCGGCCGGAGAAGACACGTCTTCATCACTTTCTTTTTCAGAAGCGGCAGTGCTGGTCTTGGGTTCCTCTTGGGGAGCATCCTTCGAGCTGGTCCGGGTAAGCCGGGTTCCGGATTCCGCGAGTCGCGCCTTGGCGCAAGCTCCTTCGAAGCAAGCTCCTTCGAAGTTCCGCTTCTAAGGGCTCGTCGCGGGGAAGGACGACCTTGTCGTAGAATTCCTCGTGCTCGGATCCTGCGCGCAATACGGGTGTCGTAGCCGCTCACTTGCATCCGAGTAGCGCGCTAACATCCGCATCCCGGAGGAACGCCCGTGGTTACCGATCAAGATCAAGATCCGCATTATGTGCTAGGCACATGGTCAAGGACATTGCAGCTGCGCCTCGGGCTGATGATGCTTGCGGATCCGTCACTAGCTCCGGCGGAACATCCATCTTTCTAATAAGTTTCCGGACGTCGCAAGTGCGGCTCCTCTTGATGGATAAGTTATAACATATCTTGCGGGAGGCGGAGATGAGATCTTTGCGGTCATCGCCTGCAAGTTGAAGAAGGTCATCACGTGGGTACAAATTCCGGCGCTCTTCCGAATACCCAAGTGGCTCGCATAAAACGGTCGGGATATAAGCATACAATTTTGAGCATAAAGTAAAACGTCGGAACAAATATCCGGGCAAGGTTCCCAGTATCGGTACCCAAGATGTTCTCATTGAGCAAATCCCAGTGCTGTTCCACGGTCTCCATATACTTCCGGAGTCCATTGAGCTCTTTTTGCTGAGATTTGATGGTCTCACTGTCAACATTTATCTTCAATTTCAGCTCCCCCTTTTCCCTGATGAACTCGGAATTTTTCTCCGCCAGCTGCTTTTCGGCCTGCTCCCTCTTTAGTTCCGCCTCCGTTAGTTTCTTTTCCAGATCTTGGTACGAGGAGCGCAGGTTCTCAAGTTCGGTTGAGGCTGTAGCAAGGGAAGAGGATGCGCCTATAATAATATAAGTTAACAGCAAGTTCAAAGTCGGAAATTGGTTAATGACGAAGAAGGCGGAAACCAACCTTGGGCGTCTGCCAGTTGTTTAGCCAGCTCCGCATTCTTCTCCTTCAGAGTCCGGATATTCTCCGCCTGGCTCAGAGTAACGCGGCGCTGCAGGGCAATGTTCTTGTGCAGCTCGTAGTGCAGCGCCTGCTGTTCCTGTAAAATTTACACAGTGCAGGAGTAAACATTCCGCCTGTAGCAGTGGTTTCTTTCAAAGCATCATTGCCGGAACCTTTTCCGCCATAATGCTTGGGGGCTACTGGTTCATTCTAAAAAACTTTCCCGGAAGTAATCTTTCTCTAAGCATCTAAGCGCTAACTATTATCCAAGTTTCCGCCTACATGCTTGGGGGCTACTGGGGAGTACCTTTTGCTTACAGATGAGCTTGTCGAAGAACTGGCCGACATCCTTTTTAAAATCTTGGATCTCCGATGTCGCGGCATCAGGTTTCCCCCAGGCGTTGTTCAGCATGGCGTTGAGCAGGTCTTGTTCAAGCTCCCATTTCTCCGCCTCGGACAGCTTGTTGAAAAACTTGGTAGCATACGCCTTGGGGGTGGAAGTGATGTCAGCCGGATCTCCAAAGTTCTTCGGAAAAACGACGATGTCGCCAGCGCCATCTCCGGCCTTCTCAGAAGAAGTGACTTCAGCCTCTCCTTGGTCTTGTTCTCCTGCATCTTCTTGGGCAGGGCCTTTGGCCTTAGAATCTTCTCCACCTACCTTGTCGCTGCTGGACCGGAATTATTTCCGGTGGAGTGTTTGTGGCGAGGAGGGGAGACGGGTCAGCCTGAGGGGGAGATGGCTGAGGAGTAGGGTGAGAGGCACTTGGCGGAGCCGGAGTAGCTGGACCGACTGCCGGAGATTTCTTCATGTATTTGGTAATGGGCCCTGGCTGGCGGTCCGCGCGGCAGCGGTTTTCGGATTCCTGCAAACAAGTGAAAGGGTTTAGACAAGAGATAATTTCGCCAAGATAAAGTTGCATCATGTTCGGAAACTTACGGGGCGCCGGGGATGATGGGGCGCGTGCCTTGGCCAGCCGTTGAGAGCATGCTTATACGCGCACGCTCCGCTTTCCTTGAGTCTAGCGGAGGTGGTTTTGCCGTCTTCGGTTTCTTGGCGGAGGCCTCGCCGCTAGCTCCGGCCTCAGAGCCGGAAGCCTTGGCGCGGGGACGCTTTGTAGGTCGAGGGGCCGCCTTGCGAGGTGCCTGTTCCTCTTCCTCCTCGTCGTCATCCGGAGCCTCCTCCGCCGTGTCGTCGGTGACGGGGACGCGAAGAATGGTGCGAAAGTTTTCCTCCGCCAAAGTGTTGAGCTGGGAGGAAGATGAATAAAAATTAAGTTAAACATCCAAAAGCTTGTGAAGTTTGAAGCAGCGAAAAGAACAAAGCTTACCGGAGGACACTGGTCGTTTGTGTAAATGTCTTTGGTCAGTTCCGGGACCTGTTGGCCCCTCGGAATCTTCACCAACGTCTTGATCCTTCTCTTCAGAGAGTCGGCCGGAAGATCGTGGCGGGTAACCCGGAGAAGATCATCCGCCCCGGTATAAGCGCACATTAGGCGCGCATTGTAGCGTAGAGGCTGGATTCTCCGGGAGAACCAGCTAAGTGTGAGCTGGGCTCCGGTTAGTCCATCGTGGACTAGCCAGGAGATTCTCCGCGCAGCCTTCTCCGGGATTGGGGTCCGGGCGAGCGAAGGGACGAAGCTCCGGCTTGCAAGTTCTTCCGGAGGTTCGTTGACGGACCGAGGCAGACCTTCATGGACTTTCGGAGCTGAGGCATTCTTCTCATAGAACCATCCGGCATTCCGATGCCGGACGGATTCGTGCGAGTCATGGGGAGGGTACATGCGGCTAGGGCGGAGCATAAACGTCATGCTTCCGCGAGTTCACCATTGCTTTCTCCTTGGTTTCTTTCTTCACCCGGAAAAAGAATTGCCACAACTTGACATCTGGCCGGATCCCAAGATGTCATTCGCAGAGAGTCACGAAGTTGGACAAGAGAAGGTATGAATTTGGGCAGATGTTGTGGGGCTGGAGCCCGTAAGTGTTGAGTATGGAGAGAAAAAACTCCGAACAGGGAAGTGAAAGTCCGCGTTCCACCCAAGCCTTGGTCATAACTATTTCTCCGGCTTCTGGCTTGGGGACGTCGGAATCACGGGTGAAACTCCAATGTTTGGAGATCATTCCTTCGTTCTGGAGCTCCCTAAGCTCCACGTCGGTAGTTTCGCAAGGCCACCATTGACTCCGTTCTCCTTCGCGGATCCGGGCCTTGGACGCCTTCTTGTTTTCCGCCTCCTGCACCTTTGCTGCCATCCGAGCTTGCCCTTCGAGTTCTTCTTGGAGCTCTTGGTGGGAAGGGATCCGGCCTGGAGCGGTGCTGGAAGATGCGGAAAAAGGTTGAGCTAGTCTAATGTCGGAAATATATGGTGGCAGGAATGATATGGGATCCGGGCATATGGGTTCTATTTGGTTGGGATCCGGGCTACTCGGAGAGCTACCGGTACAATGCGACGATTCGAGTGGCATGCTTCCGGCTGCACCCATACAAAGTATTTGAGTACCCGGATCACTAAGGCTATCTTCTACACTAAGTTATCTTCTACAAGGCCGGCGTACTTACCGCTAATGGCGCGGTGGCTCGACGGAGCTCCGGCGAAGGTGAGGTCGCCGAACTTGAAGGAAATCATCCCGCGTGACCACGAATCGGCGGCGGAGCGAATTTCTCGTTCAAACGTGGGAATCTTGGCACGAGGGGAGCCTTGGTTTGACGGCGCGCAGAGTTCACCTCCAGACGATTCAGACAATCTAAGCATGGGATTTAAGAGTGGCATGAGTACGAGCGTACTCAACAAGTTCATTATAGATAAGAGGTGTTTAATGCACTAGCTACGATATTAGACCAGAAAGTCTAATACCAATGCAAGTTTTGGTAAACATTTCTTCAAGAGATTGCTTTTATTCCAAAGAGCTATGTCCGTCGACCTTCACCGGTTTACTAGAACTTCATGGAGCTCCTTTCCGGCCGTGTTCGCAGTTCCTTATCCCGGAACAGGGAGTGACATGTCACGGTTCTTTACACTCGCGAGAGGTGTGTTGCTTTACCCATAAGAGATCTTAACCTTGGTGCCAACCGGGCAGCTTTCCCGTCCACACTTCCTTCGGTGTGAGGCCCGGTATAAGGTCTAGCCAATTATGTTCCTCCGCTACCTCGAACACCCACCCGTTGTTGCATGCCCCGACCCACGGGTCCTCGCCGGTCCCATTATTCCCACTCACGGGTGGACCCCGACCACGACGACGGTTTGGGATCGAACCAAACTCCTTCGCCGGTAGCTGCAACCCATCATAGACCGCAATACCGTGGGGACTTAAGGCTTCCTCAGCCAACCGCTTGCACTTCGAGCGACAAGTGTCTACGGACTATGCCGTGGGGACTTAAGGCTTCCCCAGCCAACCGCTTGCCCCGACGGATACAAGTGTCTACGGTAAAGCGCATCCGTTGATGAACGAGAGGTGGAAACACTTTTGACTACTCCGTCCCACTCCGGATCTTATGGTTAACACGGGTATTACGGCACAAGAATCACTGGCGACATTTGTTGTTTAATCCTAGATGGATATAAGCCCGTGCAATGGAACCTCCACCATATCAACACAATCCATGGTTCCATTGCCCACCACATAGTCATATTCATAATTATGAAAGTAGTGGTTTTGATTTTTTATGCGATAGTGATAACCATAATACTTTGCAAGTAATTTGATAGAAATACTCAAATGACATGAGCAAGTGATGAACTTGCCTGAACACCGCAAAGTTTTGCAGTTGGATGGTGTGGACTGACCCTTGTCCTCTGGTTCTGAAAAATAGCATCATTGTCCGATAAGGGCAATGGTTAAAGAAGCAATTATGCATGATTCCAGTTTTAGGGTTTGTTCCCCCCTTACGATGTCGTTGTAATTTCATGTGAGAGGTTAAATACTAAGAATATCTTGGAGATACTTGATTTAGGGTAAATATAACCTTGAAATATTGTCGAGGTGTTTTTAAAGTCCAAATGCATTTATGGACTTATTTTCACTTTAGAAATAATATGTGTGATTTAAATTCTTATTTAAATCATCAAAGTAGGATTTATTCTTAATTGTCTTCAAAAATTCTGTTTGGTATTTTATTCAAATAGAGAATTTTATGCTGATCTATTTTCATATTTTTAATTATTTTTTTAGAGTTATATTCTATTTTCTAAAATTCTTGGAAACACTCATTTTAAATGGGTATTTTGGAAATGTCCAAAATACCCCTCGGGCCCACTGTCAGGTGACCGAACTGGTTAGGTTGGACCAGCCCACTGGGCTTGGTCCAACCGACCCAGTCGCGTCGTCTTCCTCCCTCACTCTCTAACCCTAATCCCCTTCGGCTCCCGCGACCAAAATCGCCTCCGCCGTCGCCGCTTTATTTCCGCCGCCTCCGGCCGTTGCCGGCGATGAGGTGCGGCGGATCTGGACCGCCACACGACGGCGCACCAGATCCTCCGGCTCGATCTGTTCATCGTCTCCTTCGTCGTTCGCCCCCGTCGCGTTCTCCCGCACGGCCGGGAGGTTGCGCGGTGATGTCGTTGCTCTCCGGCGACACTGGTGCCGTGACGCCGCTGTGGTGGTGATGGGGTGCTCGTGCTCGGCGACGCCAGGCCAGGCGCGGCTTGGCGCTGCCGTGGTTGTCCTGTGCCGCCGTGCCGCCATGGCACGCCGGTGCCCTGCTCCAGGTACTCGCCTCCAGTAACCCCTCCTTCTTCCTTCTCTCGCCATGCTCCGCCACTAGGGCTTGCCGTGCGGGCGTGTGGCTGCTGCTTGTGTCTTTGGCTAGGCTGCTGCTCGTTGCTCTCGCTGGCCATGGCTGCTATGCTTGCTTGCTATGTGCATTTTGCTGGCTCTCTGCTCTCTGGCCTTGGCCATGGTCGCCATGGCCATGCCAGAGCTTGCGTTACTGCTGTGTGCAGCTCTTGCTATGCTATCGATTACTTGCTTAATTTCCCCTCTGTAGCTCTGTTCTTGTTACTTAGTTCGCCAGATGCTCAAGTGTGTTCATATCTGCTTGCTCATGAGCATCTTGTAATGCTCATGGCTTGCCAAATTACTACTGGTCATGTTACAGTTAAATCAATTTGCTTGCTTAGTGGCTCTGGTTGTTGTGATGGCTTAATTATATGTGTGTGCCATCCATGTCTAGTTTGATCCAGTGATACATCATGTATTTGATGTGCTTCTGGATACAATTTCAATTCATCCATTTGTTTATCTGTGAAGCAATTGTTGGTTAATCGTGGCCATTTTATTATCTGTCCATGCTCCGTTGCTCGGTGATGCCCTAACATACACTGGCATGCTATAGCAAGCTTTGATGATCATGTGATCATCAACAGCTGGTCATTGGATTGATTAACTGTTGCCTGTGCCTTGCTGTTACTTATCTCTGTGTATGTGTGTGGCACAGATCAGTGCTGGTGCTTGCTCAAGCATCAGCTGATGCTTGCAGTGATCCTCTGGATCATGTGCATGGTTCTGGTGACTTGGTTACTTGTATAATTCATTTATCTGTATTACCTTGCTTTGTTTGATGGATAAATGATGTGAACTGTGATACAGTGATGATCATATCAATTGATTGGCTTGGGCTAGAGGGATGCCAACAGTGGTTGGGAACCCTAGCTCCACTTTGAACCCAATCTGGGTGGTGATATTTGTGCTTGGCTTGGTGGTTTGGCTGTTTTAAGGGTTGAGGTGACCCTGGCAGTAGTCATAAGCTGCCCTAGGGTAGCTCCCCTCTTGTTGGCTTGCTGTGGCTCACCAAATGCTTTCTGGGTGATCCATTTATGGAATTGCCGGTGGCTCTTGATGTTGAAATCAAATAGACAATATTCTGTCTAGGTCTGATGGTCAATTAGCTGTAGGTGCTAAGTGTGTGTAACTAGGCTGACTTGTGCTCTCATCTCTTGCTGGATTGCTTCAGTTATGCAACTATTGTCATATCTGTTGTTCCCTTTTGATGATTGACCAGTGGCCTTTCTGCTCTTACTTGCACCATATGGTTTAATAACCAGATGATGACACAATCTTGGGTATCACACCCTGTTGATCATGTGTGCTTGATGCATATGCTTATATATGAACAAAACCATCTGGTTTGTTCATGATGATTTGTATACCTCACTCTAGCTCCTAGAATTTGATGTTGGTGTAGAGGTTTTGCTTCTGGTGGTTTGTTGGGCTTGCCCTGCTCCTCCCTGTGGCTTGATGCTTCCTGGTTATTTGCTCGTGGTGGTGAAGATGTGTTGAACAGCAGTAGAGCTGTTCAAGCTGTTCTTGTGTTCTTGGCTGTTCTTGGTGGCTTACCAGTGCAACTCTGTCGATGGATGGATCAAGTGACTAGGGTTTTGGCTGTGAAAAGCTTTTATATGGCCAGCCATGGCTTCCCTGGTCGACATCACCACATTTCACCCTGGTGACTCACTGGTTGTGTGTATTGCATGCACACATGCAGCAGGCCTTGTGTGCTGCCTGTGTGTGTGTGACTTGGGACTTGGGCTGGTGAGTTGGATCAGCTCGGCAGCTTGATCATATCCACCCAATTCCAGTTTTCTTCTAACCTGCCAAGTGGCTTTGCCACTTGGCTTAATGTTCTATTTGTTGTGTGTGTGTGCAGGGATCAAGAAGATGCTCAAGATGAACTCAAGATCATCTTGATCATAGAATTCATGATGATCACAATGTAGTTTAGGTTATTTAAATAACTTGTAATTTTCCTTTTACATTTTCTATTTCTTCAATTCTTGTAATGTGTTGTAATTCAATAATTCAATTCTGAATATTGTAAAGACAATGTATTATGTGTGTGATTATCAATAAAGCTCAAGGTTTTCTCTAATGAGCTTTAATTATTATATGTATTATTTATACTTTGTCTCTTTATTATTATCTTAATGAATTTCCTTATAATTAATTTATGAGATATTTGTTTTTATATTTGAATTTGAATTTCAACTTCAACTTTGAGTTGAATTCAATCATACAACTTAACTTCGAATTCAACCAAGCAACTTAAGTTTGTGATGCAAACTTCCCTCTCTTCTCCAAAACCCTAAACTAGTTAGGTGAGATACAAGTTTGTCGCACTCTCGAAACCCTAACTCGGTAAGGTGTCGAGAGAGAAACTTGTCCCCCTTCAATGCAGTTTTATTTAAAAGCGCGAAATTTCCCCAGAATTTGCAATGCAATGCACATCCCTTTCTAAAATCTACCCCTCGATCGTCTCTAAACCTGGGACATTACATTCATATTCAAATATTTCTCCTTTCGTTGCCATGTTTCTCCACCATTTTCTCGCCATCGTATGCCACCATGTTTCTTCCTTTGTTCCATTCATCTCGTGCTCGATGGTTTCGTTGCATCAAAGAAGAAAGAAAAAAGGAAGTAGAAAGAAGAAAAGAAAAATAGAAGAAGAAAAAAGGGGGAAACCAGTGAGTCTGGCCGGTTCAACAGGGTGCCAGGCCGGTCTAACCGGCCGGCCCATCTCTTGGGCCCATGCGCGTCCTTTACAGCAAGGGCGGCCGGTATGACCGTCCTGAGGCCCATTCATATTGGGTCGGCCCTACTGCCGATGGCCTTGCTCCTTCTGCGCTCTTGGTCGATCGAGCCCTTCGCTTGGTCAACGCCCGCCTAAGCCGCGCCCCGCGCGCTGTTGCATCGCCCGTTGGCCCCTCACGCCCGCCCGCACCGCACGTCTGCTTCCCCTTTTTCCTCAATTCCTTTACCTGCCGTCGCTTCTTCCCTGCTTCGAGCCGCCCGCTCTCTCCCAGTCTCCCGCACACCACCTCCTTACCCGCGCACACGCGCGCAGCTGTAGCACCGCTCTGCCATGTCCTTGCCCGCCCACGCTTGCCTAGCTCCTGTTCGAGCGTTTCCCTGGCACGCGCTCCCTACCGCGCCTGCCCGCGTGTGGCCCATCCCCGCTCGAGCTGCTATGATCGGCCCACAGGCCGATTATACTGGCCAAATTTGTTTCCTGCGCGAAAATGACAACAACGGCTAGTTTTTCTTCATATAAGGCAACCTGGTTTTGGGGATCATTTACCTTTTGCCAGTTCACTTGATCCATATATGTTTTGAAAAAGGTCTCAAGAACTCCATGCTATTCTCCAGCTCAAATCCTTGATCTCTTGAGTTTTAACCGGCAAATTTAAGAGTTGATTCGTGCATCTCGAAGATCTCTTCATGCTCTCTCTCTCAACCATACACTTTTCGATTTGAGTCATTGTATCAAATTTTCCTCTCCGATCTTGTTACTCTTGAAGGTTGAGAACTCCTAGGCGGCTTATGATTGAGCCGGAAAGTTTGTACGGGATTGAAGGCTTCTCTAAGGTCTTCACATAATGGAAAGGGCTCCTACTTCGTGGAAGAAGCTCACGGAGAAGAATGTGAGCCTTCATGATGTTCGGTGTCCTTCGTGGTAACCGCACATCTCCAACAGTGACTAGCTTCCCCTCAAGAAAGTGAACATTGAGATACATTATCGTCTCCATTATCGTCTCCGCGTGTTTCGGTTATTTCTTTCCACTTATTTAATTTGTGATAGCCTTCGATCTTGAAGTTCTTGATATATGTATTTTGTCATATAGGGTGCTCCACTTAGTTTGCATTAGGACACATTATTTATCGGCATAGCCTAAAATCCCTCTAAGTTACCGATATTAAACTTTTAACGTGTACACCTAAAGTATCTACATGTATACCCCAAATTTTTGTTTGTTTTTAAGAGTTTTAAAATATTTTTCTGAGTAGCAGGGGCATATGGACGTGAGATCAAAAGTGTACTTCCTAGAAAATAAGAAAAAGAAAAAGAAAACGAAAAAAGATGAAGAAAAAACGCGAACTGGGCCAGGCCCATACCCGCGCGGGGGTGTACGGCGCCAGGTAAACACGGATAGGAATTACCATCCACCCTTCGGCAATGGAGCCTACAGCCCTACAGTTTGGACCGGCCGACCACCGGCAGGCAGCCGGCGGGAGGCAGGGGTCGCCCTTGACCAGTCTCTTCTGAGATGGAGGCAAGCAGCAGCCGGAGCCGGAGCGGAGGCCTCCCCTCGAAGCGGCGCAGTAGCGGCGGCGGCGGCGGCGGAGGCGGGTACGGCCCGACGGCGCAGTCGCTGAGCGACGACACCCTCCGCTCCATCTTCTCCCGCTTGGATGACCACTTCGACCTCGTCCACTGCTCCGCCGTCTGCAAGTCATGGTACGACCCGCTACGCGGATCATCTCACCTCCCCTTCCCCTTTTCGAGTCCCCTCGCCTTGTTGTTCGTTTTGCGCTATGTCCTTTCCGCTGTGTACCTGGGCTTCTGATTTGCTAGGGGTTACTATCGGACTCGTTTTACTAGGAAATAGTTTGAAAAATCACAGATGCACACTTGAAATCAGTTGATAAATCATAGATGCACACCTCAATACATCGTTCCGCGAGATGGTATTGGCGAGATCTGAGAAGAACCTAAACCAGTGAGCTAACAACCAATTGCCGCATCAGCAACTATTGCACTAGTCTTCGGAGTTCAGTTTGGTATTTCTATTTGTGCAATTTTTCTTCCCCATTGCTGAATGAAGAAATTTGCAATGTTGAGTAAAGTGTGCACCGTCTGATTTCCCCTTTCTTTGATAGGAACACGATTATCAGCACAGGCCATCTGATGAGAGATCTATATTACAAGAGGAATCCACAGGCAAGAAGCTCAAGTATTACGTTTTCAACGAAGAGTTATTTTGAGGCGCTTGCGATAAATGGGCACGCATCAACTCTCACTAGTGGGTCAGTTGATGTTCATCAGTGGATTGGTCACCCTATGCGGTAAGTATATGTTGTTATTGTGCTGCTCCACTTAAGTTATGCCTCCTTTGTGTATCATGTTATCAGCACAAGGAGTTCCATTTGCCAATCCATCATATTTTCATTTTTTTTTTGATCATGACCAATTGTCTTCTGTTTTGACCTGCTAAACAGTGGTTCAATTTTCATATGTGCTCTGTCTTATTTCTTGTTTCAGGGCCACCTTGTGCCGTATGAAGAGTGGTTCAGTCTTAACTGGAAAGGGAGACAAGGTGAGTGTTACGTCCTGTACTGGTGTTCTTAGTATCTTCTTCAATGTAAAACATCTATCTTGACTTTAGTGATTTTTGGTGTTTGATCTCACATGAATAAGTTATAAAATGTATTTTATGAGGTGTGTAAGTGGTCTTGTAGTTGAGAAATGACATAACGATGCAGATTATCACACGGTATGGTTGTGGAAATCATGGTTGCCAAAATCCGAAGCTGTAGATAATTGAGAACGAGAGTTAATAATAGCTTTGTAATTTTCTATAATGTTTAATCTGTTCACCAACTTAATTACTATCATCTCGAGCGCCTCATCATTTTGACATTGGTTTTTCCCAGGTTCTACGACTTTGGTCTGCTGAAAATTGCAAATACATGAATGAGTACAATGTTCCAGATTCTAAAATGTTAGTTGACTTTGATTTTGATGAAAATAAGGTAATCACTCTTGGTACAATTGTAGTAGTTCTGTTGTTTAGCTATCCCGAGCTTTAATTTTCTGGTCTTAAGAGCAAGTATGCAAGATTCGTTCTTGAGTAAAAAAAATAGATAGTTATTACTCCATAAATGATTTATTTGTTAAAACACATGCTTGCATACTGATAGCAGTCTGTAGCATTGAGACAATATCTGACCCATTTTATAGGACAAAACATAGTTACGAGATTACCAGTTTGCTATTTTGGTTAGCGGTTCGCCACTTTCTATGTATTGAGTTTGATGATGGTATACATCTCTGATTCAGAAATCCGGCACTTGGTTTAATTTGGTATCAGCGTTCTCGATTTGTGAACACAGTGTTTGTTTCTTTAATTACTATTATTTAGCCAGAAGGTGAATAGTTGAAAACATAAATGCAGATCGTAGAAAAAAACCGGTATATGGAAATGTAGGCTCTCCGTGTGTATAAAAGCTCTTAATAATCACATGTCTCTATAAGACATTAGGTAGCTGGACTAGTTATAGGTAACAAATTCCAAAATCTGATTAGAAATAGATGGAGGGGACTTCCAGCTTAAAAATCCACTTGGATGTCCACATGTCAGGAAAGCATTTAATCCATTCAAAATCACACATTGGCTTCTCTAGAATTCCAAAAGTGCATGTCCCCTCTAAAATTTAAATCGCTGAACGCTAGTCCAGCTTAAAAATCCACTTGGAAGTCCACATGCCAGGAAAGCATTTAATCCATTCAAAATCACACATTGGCTTCTCTAGAATCCCAAAAGTGCATGTCTCCTCTAAAATTTAAATCGCTGAACGCTAGCATGACTCAACCTGCTCCCTGCGTGAGCCCATGCTGCACTGGCCAGTGGTCACCATATCTTTGCCATGGTCCCTGTCTCTTCCACACCACACGGCTGGTGCAGCTAAAGGGGCAAGGGCCTCCAGCTGCACAGAAGCGACTCACATAGGAGGAGCTGAAGCTGACGAAGACAATGCGAAGAGGTGGAGTTGCTGCAGCTCGGAGGTGACTTGACGGACACCACGCCTTGGTTGTGGTCGCACTTAACAGCATGGCTTCGCACCAACTAATCTGTTTTTCTGGTTTGTTTAGTGATTGATGACTCAAATGGCTAATTCTACCTGATTCACATCGATGTTGAATCTGAATCTTCATTTATCGATTGGAATCATGATTAAAAAGCTGGTTGCGCTGAATCCGATAGGCTGTATCTATGGGCCAAGACATGAACTGTACATTTGAAACATCTTATTACCATGATCTTAGCAATATGCTTACGTGTACTTCATGTGCCATGGGAAGTTGCAAAATAGACCATTTGTACTATGTGTGAAGGAAAGCTGCAAAATAGTCCATACTGTAATTTGCATGCAGCATATCTTGTACTTGAAGTTGTTCTATTATGTAAATTTGAATCTCGACCAAGAGTTATGGGGTGGCTTTTCGAGTTGTTGAGTATAGTAGTTGTAGGGACATTATGTTTTTATGTGTACAACAGTAGGCTATGCAGTCAACCTAATCTATTCAATAAAACAGCGACATTGACTAAATATAGAGATGGTTATATCCTAAATTAGAAAGACCAACTTCTGATTGTATTTTAAACAATTATTCTTCCCATTATGTGCACTGAGTTGCACAAATTGTGGATACGCTCTGCATTCTGATATAGCATTGTTGACATTATTCTAAAATGGTCTGATTTGATGCTTCTTATGGTTGAGTCATCTAAAATATTAATTTTATTCATGGATACGCATTGAACTAAAGGGTTATGGTAACAACTTTGTATAATTTGTTCTGCCACATGGTTTCTTTACCAAATGTGAACTTATGTTTTACTATCATTAAACGGTTCAGTTCTCTGTGTAGATTGTAGGTTTAACGAGCTCCCAGGTTTGCATATGGAAACGCAGTGGACCAAGAAGTATATTTCAATCTTGTGGAGGCACCTTCAGTCATGGGTTATGCATGAGGTGAGAGGGCTCATTTAACGGTATTGAGAGGATTTGCTTGTTGCAGAAATTAGAAGATTGATCTTACCTGGTTCAAAAGTAGAATTCATGTTTGAAAGCAATATATCTGGTGCAACCTGCCTTTATAATGTAATTGTCTCCAGCTTCACTTGAGAATTGAGACACCAGACAAACATAAAATCTTTGCCACCATTTGAGTTTCTGGTTCACATTTTGAAGGGTGCCAGAACACTTCACAAACTCTATCGTTATTTCTTTTCAGACGATTTCATGTTCAAACTAAAGCAAGTTTGATTGATTACAATGCAAGGACATATTGCTTGTGATAATCATCTAATTATAGTGATATATCTGGCAATTACTTGATAAAATTCAGTTAGCCTAGACATTATTTCTTTTATTTTAATTAGGATTGATTTATATTGGCAATGTTTATTTGCTTCTGCAGTTATGCCGATCCAGAGGTTGTAATTGGTTGTGAGGATGGCAGAGCCTTTGTATATGATATGTACAGCAGGAGCTGCTCAAGCATTCACCGGTAAGCACAAGGGAGTCCAGTAGCATATCATGTGAATGAAGTGTTTCTGCGATTATTTTTTCGAGAAAACGCAAAAAGCATTTGTGTTTCATTTCATTGGATAGGTAGAAGAGTCTTTACAAGCCTCCTAAGGCCTTGTTTGGTACTAGTGTTTTAGTGGGGATTAGTGGGGATAATACTCTAGAGTATTGGGTGAATCTCGGTTGTCACCCAATCCCCATAAAACCCCATCCCCAATCCACTAGGTAGGGGTAGAGTATTGGGGATTCAAAAAATTGCACTAAAATTTGGAGAAAAGTGGGGATAAGTGCGGATTAAACTCGCTCATACATTCATACTCTAGCACCAAACATGCATTGGGGATAAGTGGGATTTGAAGTTTGGAGCGGATTATCCCCACTAATCCCCACTAAAACTCTAGTACCAAACAAGCCCTAAGAGGGAGGTTTTAGAATCTTTACTGGAGATAGATCGAATGTTGAAATGCTGCAGTTAATGTATAATCTTTCTTTATGATGCATATTCAACAATGGTTTACAGGCTTCACCCTTCCCCTGTGACATGTTTGGCACTAACAGATGATCAGCTGATCATTGGTGGTTCTACATTTGGAAGTATAGCTATTGCAGATCATACCTCAGGAGAGAGGTTAGGTCTTTTAAAGTCAGCTTTTACACCTACAGGTATGGCTTCAACTGATTCTGGATTATTAGCATAATGCATTTCAATTTCCTCACGAGTGGGAATGGTGTTGGTTCCTCATGACTAGGATTCTTTTACGCTAAAAAAGCCAAGCATTTATAGAGGTGATCCAGGATTTCATGATATATCTTCTAGGGCGCTATTAGAAAGGGTTTGGGTTTACCAAACCTATGCCAATATGATTTTTTTTTCAAGAAAACTCAAAATGCTTGTTTCTCGATGTATTGAAGAGGTAGAAAGAACAGTCAAGCCCAAGGGGCTGTTTACAACTCAACGCAAGAAAGTAGTTAGTGTACATCTCAGCCTCGATGTATGGAAGAGGTAGAAAGAACAGTCAAGCCCAAGGGGGCTGTTGTGATCTCATTTCCCCATCCCCACCAAAATTGGATATTGCTGATGATTGCATGCTACCCAGTCGATAATACATCTTAATGAAGCAAATCTCTTGGTGGTTTATGAGGGTGGCCCTGAGCAGACTTGCAGGGCCAAAACTTCGATTTGAGTGCTTGGGGAGGTGGCGTGGCACATGTCCTGATAAATGATAATGCAGCATGATTTATGGCAGCAGTGTCTTGATAACTTGCAATAGCTACGAGCAAAGGACTAGCTAGAAGAAACTAGGTGTGCCTATGGTCTGGAGAAGAGCAGCATTGGGCCTCTGTTCAGCTCTCTCCATGGAAGAACAGAGAGTGCTGCGTAGCAGAAGCTACCATGGTGAGCAGGTGCGATGCCATCGAAATCTTCGGTAAGAAGATAGAATAGAAAATTTCAGCTCCCGTGTCGGTCTGTGAGATAAGATACGAGAGAGGAACACTAGTTTGGGTCTGAGAAAAAGCAAGAGTAGGTGAAGTAAATAATTCAGAATGGATATGACAAAACCAACAGATGTTAGCATATTAAACCTTCCCATTCCCTGATCTTTGTGGGCATTATATTTTCCCCATACCCTATCTAAAGTATGCTGTACAGATTTGGATTTTCGCAATGAATACC
This sequence comes from Lolium rigidum, assembly GCF_022539505.1. Classification (NCBI taxonomy): domain Eukaryota; kingdom Viridiplantae; phylum Streptophyta; class Magnoliopsida; order Poales; family Poaceae; genus Lolium; species Lolium rigidum. The sequence goes on along the minus strand of NW_025900701.1, from coordinate 15,836 downwards.
CAGTGGCACCCCTAGTTTCTTCTAGCTAGTCCTTTGCTCGTAGCTATTGCAAGTTATTCTTGGAAGTATCTACATGCTTTCAGTCTGCTCCTCTTTTAGTTATGTCTAGATGCCGGCCCCTCCCCTCTCCTCTCCGGCGGCGGCCAGCGACGAGAAGGTGAGGGTCCCACCCTCTGCACAACAGTAGTTAGGATTAGATTTAGGTTTGGCCTTATGCCATTTCTCTTCCTTGTGGAGGTTTGGAGTTGTGCGCTGGTTCTTGGCCAAATCCCGTGCTGGATAGGGCTCTTCCTCACCTCCGTTCTCTGGAGGTCGGAGTTGGAGGGAGGTGGACGTGCGTAAGTACCTCCATGAATAAGGCCGTGGTTCATGAGGATCCTGCTCCTCCTGGCCGTGTTCTTGCAGCCCGTCGTGGCGGCGGGCGGTGGAGCGGGCTGATGACTGCAAATTCCTCAAGGGAAGTTTGGGAGGTTGCTATGTGGAGTTCATGCGCAGCAGTTCTTGATTGCTGCTGTGATTTCGGGCCGATGAGGCGGCCACTCCACATCTCTGTTGGGAGTGAATCCTCGGCGGCATGGATGCCATCGACCTTGATGGCCGGAAGGCGGCTGCTTCCACCCTGGTTGCCGGCAGCGGGTGCTTCTGCTCTCCAAGTTTCCTGCTGGCGAAAGGCGTTCATCTTCCTCCAGGCCTTTGTGCCACTTTGGAGGCCCTCTGGCTCCGATGCGGCGTGCTCCTGTTGCAGTACCCCAAGTGGCCTAGTCCCCGGTGGTGCTGCGGATGGCCGTGGTCGGATGCGTCGTCGACAGATTGGTGGAGAAGGAGCCAGGAGAAGACCTGGAATTGATTGCTTTTTCCTTTTCTGTTCTAGGCTCTTTGGTACGGAAGTTAAGGGCCATGTTGTAATTTTTATTTTCTTCAAGGTCCTCCATGTAAAACAGACTCCACCGGTGATGAGTTAATGGCAACTTTCGGGGTCCTTCGAGGACCCTCTTCCCGCTAAAAAAATAAGTTATGTCTAGATGATAGCTGAACTTTTCTGATCCTTGACCATGAATATGATATCTCTATTTCTCTATCACAACATGAAGATACGTTACTTTATGTGTAACTTTATGAGTAGGTATTAAGTTCTGTAATTGAAAGCTCAACATAATATATAGTGTTTTGCTCTGACCTGCTATACAACGATGTTAGCATTCCAAAAGGCAAACCGGAAGAGAGCATACTGGGGCTAATTATTACACATCTACACACCGAACTAATGTATCACCCATATAAATGTTTATTTGTATTAATCTTCATTTTTCCTCAGTTGACCTATAACTTTGTGGAACTTTTTCTGCAATTCCGCTAGCCAAAAGTAACTGACGTTGATTTTTAAATACAATATTAATCCAACAATATATTGCTCAAATTTTTCTTTCATTTGATTACATAAAAATGGATTATAGAATCTCGGCTCAATATTCAAACTGTATTTGAATTTTTACTGTCATTTTTAGTACTTGTTGGATCTTTTGAGAAAAAAATTCAACCAAAATTCATGCCATTATGGTAGTGTTGTGAGTGTTATCATCATCGAACTGACTTGTTACATTTTTACTATCATTTCAGTGATAAGATGCCTGTCTTCCAGTGCAAATTCCCACTTGATATTCGCGGGTTCATCTTCTGGTTATGCACATTGCTGGGACTTGAGGTTGGTATCAGTAGTAGTTGTTCGAATTTACTACTGCATGGATATCTAGTTTGTGTAATATTCGTTGCTGCTGCTTCTAGAGTCTAGAGACGCAAAATATACCATAAACAGTTAAGTCTGCCTTTTACGTACTGTTACATTACTATGTCTCAAGAAAGAAATGACTTGTATGCTCTTGTAATCAACTATCTTGATTTTGCTCACAGTTTGAAGTTTGAGTAGAGTAAATATGGATGAAGTATGAAAAGTTGCATGGCCTGGCCAAAATGAAGAGTCTGGAAATGTGTTCATTTGTTCGGCCTGTTGATGATAATATTCTTATTTCATGAATGACTCATTAGCATACAGTTCACGTTATTATTCATTTTACTTAGAGACCTGTACGATTTATATTTCATAATCTGCTAGTTTTGATAGTCAGATTACTTCAGCATGAAAGATTACTTCCCCACAGAGAAAAAAGAAACTTTGAAGTTACACCACTTGATGCGCTATGCGCTATCATGTTGGTGCATAGTTTCTTTTTAGGGGCCAACTACGATCCATGTAGAAAGCTCGCTCATTTCCATGTTCTTTAAATCAAATGCGCTATGTTCGTGTTAATGTTGATCTGTAGTGGTTTAACTTCTTACATCAGTATATATATGATAAATATATCGATATAAAGTTGTTTATAGTGTTAACAATCTAACATGTTGGGAATTGAATATATAATTGAATCCATTGGTGAAATGCTAATGTCATAGTGCAACATATGATAAATGGGTCTCATTACATTGGTTATGTTCTTGCTCAGGACCCTGCGGCCTCTCTGGGAAACAAGAGTTAGCCCAAATGTCATCTACAGCGCACATCATTTTCCAGGTGATACTTCAGTGTTGGCAGTTGGTGGTATTGATGGTGTCCTTCGCCTGATATGCCAGAGAACGGGTGATACTATTCGAAGCTTCATCATGGATGCAGGCCAGCCAGCACAATCCAGCTCCAGGCTGCAAGCTGAAAAGAAGCATGGCCGTCCAGCAGAATCCGGCCCCAGGAAGCAAGTTGAAAAGAAGAACGCCCGCGAGATCGCTCCAGATGCCCGGTTGGATAACATCCCTACAAACCTGCGCCCACAGATCACCGGCCTTTCGGTGGGCATGAGGAAAATCGTGACCACGCATGGGGAAAACTACATCCGCGTCTGGAAATTTCGTTCGTAGAGTTCTTAGATATCAAGAATTCAGAAGCAAGCGACCCTTAACTCGAGTTGTTTGTGAAGTAGACGCAGTGTATGTTGTATTTCTCCTGCATGTAACTATGTAAGACGGTAAGCTTGTAGCAGTATCCACTATCCAGGAGATGTTGTTTTGGTGTTGCCATGCTATTCCGCAAGGAACCTGAATCGACCACAGACCAAGATGTTGTATTGTCACGGAAAAGAAAATGTTGTGCCAGGAATTACAGTGTTTTCTCCGTAAATAAAAGATAACTATATTGACTTTGGATGTCTCCAGTTTTGAAGCTCAGATGCCACTTCTCTTTCACCAGGCTCAAGGCTCAAACAAATGAAGATATTGACAGGGGAACTGCAAAAGTATGAATCACCTCGCCCTAACGAATTTACTTGAACTGAAGCAAAAGCTTTGCCATTTCTATTAATTAATAGAAGATGTTTTATCTGTTAATCGTAATTTTTTTTGCGAATGCTAAATCATAAAAAAATCGGCAAAAATGGATATGTCCCGACCTGGTCTCACTCATGAGTCATGAATCACTCATGATACATCAAGCACACTAAAACATGTCAATCTCATACGTGCAGATCAGCGGGGAACCGTTATTGCCAAAACTAGCCTGTCTTCCAGAACTGTGGAGAGAAATAAACCGTGGCTGCTATTTACTTAAAATATTTTTGTACTGTACAATAAGTGCTGCTTTTATACTAAATCCACGGGTAAGTCCATTACAAGAGAGTTCAAAATGAGGAGTTTTACATTACCTCTAAATTATTATTTTTACGAAAAGCACCCTGATCTATTAATACTCATCAACATGGTACAAAGAATACTAAAGTAAAAAAATTACAAATAAGTCTTTGGACCACCTAGTGATGACTACGAGCACTGGAGCGAGCCGAAGGTGTGCCGCCGTCCTCGCCCCTCCATCATCGAAGCCAGTCAAAAGCTTGTTGAAGTATAGCTTTTTGTATTAGACGTAAGTAAAGTCGCCGTGCTAAGGCTCAAAGGACCGAAGCAACCATCACCAATAATGAGAATCCGAAAAGCCAAACCTGTAACCAAACCGCCAAACACAAACACGAACTGGGTCACACAATTTCATGCGCCCTCCGCCGATGCTAGGCGCACTACTGGAGCAAGGACAGGCAGGGAGGGCCTTATTCTACCTTCAAGCTGTAGCCATCGCCTCACCATCTAGAAAAAGACACTAAAAATAATCTAAACAAAGAATGGAAATCTCTAGCCTGCGAGGAGCCGTGGCCTGCCATGACTACACGACCCCAAGGTCACCGGAGGCGGAGTAGACCGGTGACATCACCGGCGAGGGGACATAACCCTAGATGGGAGATATTTTGTTTCATTAACCAGCGAACTGTGTAAAGATGGATCCTGAACATTCTTGTTCAGCTTTGCAGCTACCCTGACACCATTTATTTCCAACACAATTCTCTAGACCTAAACTTAGTGCGCCAGTAGCAACACCTTTACGACAAGACATGAGCTGCGCTGCCCCAAGCTGGACCGACCATCCCGTCTTTAATTTTTTACTACTACCTCCCTTAGGGATTATAAGGCCCCTTGAAATTTGAACCCTATTTTATCCATTAATTAACTAACAAACTGTAATTTATTTGTCATAAAAATTATATAGTTGATTTTTTCAAGTATAAATTCAGTGTATAATTATTTAACATATAAACTATATTTATCTATGTTAAATTCATGGTCAATGTTGGGCTCAAGTTCAAGGGGCCTTATAATTGCTAACTGTTAGGCCATTCTTGTTAAGCCTCGAAAAATGCCCTTTTACTTACCCATAGCAAAGGCCATCCCTTGTGTTCATCACAAGAACGAGAAGATTCAACTTTATATCTAGCTACATTCTTCGGCTCAACGGCTAGGCACGTTGATCTCACCGAGAAAGTACCCTTTTTAATGAAGTTCAAAGCTTGGTAGTCACTCAATCCCACCTTGTCCATCGGAATGCGTAGGATATCATCAACGTCATCATCAAGAAAATAATGGCGTATTTTCTGTTCGTCCCACCTTCCACCTCCTGTGGTATGATAAACTCGCTAACCAGCTTTGGACAGTCATCAAGCTTGTGCCCCATCGGGTGTTGCAAACTCGACCTTGGTATCCAAATACTGTTCCAAATTGGAATGTTTGTGCCATTCCCAATCAGCCAAACTAGACCGGCTCTAAGCAGATCTCTAATAAATCAGAGTCAATTAAAAGGGATAGGAGGGAATAGAAGGATGTGCCATGTGAAGGATGCACGCTTAGGGCAAGAAGCAAAGAAGCACTAAAAAGTCACTGTTTTTGAAGTACCCGGCATGAAGTACTCTAGCACACTAAGATTCAGGTTCCGCTGCCTTGTTTGGCCAAGAAGGCCTGATTGACTATAAAAGCTGAGGTTTGGACTTGTAGTCAAACTTCCAAACCTAGACTCGCTACATATTTTTCAAAAAATTCGCTTGGCACCTGAAGGTCATATGACTACATTTTCTCCAGTATAGTTTTTATAATATTAATACTGTAGCTTTGTGGATGATCGAAGTTGAGGATGATGCTCTATTTGTCACACACGTCGTCAGATTTTCAAGAACCACATGAAGCGCAGGAAAAGGGTTCAATTACGACAGGTAATTTAGATCGGAGGGAATACTTTTTTTTCGTCATATTTTCCTCGTAACCGGTTACTATAGCTGCACACCCTGGAGCCACCAAAGCAACAGAGCACCGCTGACTTCTGGAATCCAATAATAGCCACACCTGAGATGGTCTCAAGGCCAAACATTCCACACATTTCAAACGTTCGCACAGTAAGCCACATTTTCACCAGCAAAATCATAGCGACCCATAATTAGCCAAAAATGAAGGAGAACGTGGAACAGAAGGACGCTAAATTGAGCGTGAAAAGCATACAAAACCATGCAATGCTCCTTCTCCCTCCTCACACACTGCATACGTCCTCCATCGCTCCGAGCTCTACCAACACAAGCCACACAAGCTAGCAATGGCCGATTTCTGTTACACACCGGAGTTGGAGGACCTCCACAGGCTATTACCCCGGGAGATCCTGGCCGACATCGGCGTTCCCGACGTCGTCGACGACACGACTGCCCGCTGTAGCCACGCCGCCGTCGAGGAGCTCGCCGCGCACCTCGCCAGCGTCCTCGGCCTCGCCAGCACGAGACACCAGCGCCAGCTTCCTCCGACGACGAGGGATATGGCGGCTCAGGGTTGTGATCGAATGATCGGAGCCGGCGCTAATGGCGGCAACGGAGGAACGGCCTATCATGCGCCGGTTCTCGGGAAGAACGGCTTACTTTTCGATTTCGAAGCCAAGCAGCGGGCGCACAGATTTGTGCCTGCCGCGCTGTGCGCCGGCACCGTGTACCATCCGTTGCCACCGATGCGCCACGGTAGTGCCGGAACCGGCGTGTTCTTGCCGCGTGCGGAGGCGTACCAGACCAGAGCTTCCAGACAATCAAGGCCGCCGAGGAAGGAGGCGCCCAATGCCACGACGATGTTGAAGCTACATCGACAGTAACATCCAGGGGAAGAATGTCAATTGGTTTGTCATAAGGAGCAAGAATAAAATTGAGAAATGTACATAAATGTAATGTTTTCTAGGCATATTTTTCTTGAATGCATACATGTCATTTTGTGTAGCAGTGATCGATAATGACGAAAAAGAAATCCTATAAGATGGCATGGTGATCTACCAGACTTTATTGTGAACTGCCTTGTGACGGATCGTTTTGCTATTTTTTAATAATCTCCAAGAATTTAAAAAGAAAGTTTTATACAACTAAATTCTTTAGATTTTTTTTTCTTCCAACACACAATCTTGTACCCCCCTCATACTGTTTATTAGGCATCCACTAAGGATGGCAATTCTATTCACGGATCCAGGTGTCCACGAATATTTGGACCGTTGGGCATGAGTATGGAGTGCTGATTATGCACACAAATTTTATGGGGAGGATATCCGCTAACTCATGGGGTGGACATGGGAAAAGGTTTCGTCCCGTGGATATCCAATACATATCCGGTTGATAGGCAGGACCCGCAAATTTCAAATACTATGTGGTTAAAATATTGTTGCTTTGAAATTCCGATGCATTGCCCATATAACTATTGTTGATATTGCTCAAAATGCTGCTGTATTGTTGGTTTGCTGCTGATATGCAGCTGTAGTGAAATATCGGTGATATTGTGTTATCGCCGGATTTTAGCCAAATTAGGAGTTGGGCCGTGATTGAGATGGGCTTAGAGGATATGCACATAAAGTGTTTCTGAATCGGCCTCGTGCGAGAGTTTGGGCTAGATTGCCCGTATATCTGTACATTATGGTAGATCACGTTTCAGTTTAGAATGAGATAGAGTTTGGTCTGCATACAGTTAGGTTTATTCCAAAGATAGAAAGTCTACGGACTATAAATATGTACCTAGGGTTATTGAGAAAGGAGGACGATCACGTTCACAACAAACACAATCTAGGCGCATCGCCACCCCTTGTTTTGAGGGTTTCTTCCGGGTAAGCGTCATACTGCCCAGATCGCATCTTGCGATCTGGGCAGTATCAGTTTATTCGTTGTTTTATGTTGCTCGTACTAAAGCCTTGTTGATGGCGAGTAATACCGTTATCATAGATGTTTTGGGGCTAACATCGATACTTTTCTGATATGTTTGCTTAGTTATGCTGCCCCTAAATATCTAGCTGCCTTTGCACCTATCTTAGGTGTAAGGGCAACATCTTGCTTGGTCTTTATTTAGTAGATCTGATCTGTTATGGTTGTTCCTTGTTCTCCAAGGATTAGTTTGATATCCGCATGGTTAGGCCTTGCAAACGGGTTGAACGATCCAGTAGTGCGTAAGGTATGGTTTGCCGATCCAAGAGGGGTTGTTCCGGGAATCGACTCTGTGTTGGTTTTTAGGCCTCTTCTAGGACTAGTTTTCTGTTATCTTTCGTATCTGCCAGGCTCAATTGCGCGTAGGACGTTCCAATTATGCGGTGAAAGCCCTAGACTGTCGTAGATCGATTTAACTTGGTATTGATAAAGCAGGATCCCCATGTTATCGTAGATCCAATACGAACCATGGGTCAATCGGCTCTTTGAGCCGATTCACAGGGTAACCTGAGAGCCGATCGAGGCTCAGATTTAATGTTTACGTGTCTGCCATGCAGGAAACTAATTGAAGCAATCCATCACCTTCCTGACCAGGTATAGGTCAGGTGGCACGCCCTCGCAACAACCAGGATGTGTGCCGGATTTTGCGGGCCGTCGCCCGAGGGACCAGGGCCCACCAGCAGTTCTGGGAGCCTCCCGGCTCTTCGTGTTGCTCGTCGCTGCTCGCCGGTGGGTTTTGGCAGGCAACACATTCTGGCACGCCCGATGGGACCTTCTAAAGCAACTGCGTCAACATCTGCAGCTGAGATGGCTGACGGACCAATCACGTACGAAGATCTGCCTGAGGAGCACAAGAAGAAATATGATGATATTAAAGCTGTCTTCGAAGCCGATCTCATCGGCTCTTTCGAGAGGACCCGTAAACATGGTATTAGGTGGAAAGGGTTCTCACCCGAAGGCGTTCTCGATGAAGTAGATCTGTCTGTCCCTTCAGAGGAACGCACCAGAGCTCTGCGCCAGGAAGTTAATTACATGGTGGATCATTCTCTACACCGTCATTCTGAGAGCCTGGTGAACGCTTTCGAGCGCATTGCGGTTCGCGTGGTTCAGAAATCATGAAGCATCAGTACTCTCCGTCAGTGGCCTGCCCTAGGGACTCACCGAGGAGAAATACCGCTCTGCACTGGACCAGCAGCTGCCATTCACGCTTGCAGCTCCAGAGCCACAGGGTTCACCGGCATACATCGTCTACAAGATTGGAGACGATCCTGGCGATTGCCAATTCCTGTATGAGCCGCCTAAAGAAATCCCACATGGATACGTGTGCACATACGTGCCGGACTGCAATAACTTGGCGCGCACGAACCAGATTGCGGCATGAGGGATTTCTGGAGCGGACGCCGATAAACAGGCGTGGCTAGCTAAATATGCCACCGGAACGAGTCATGAAAGCTCAGCCCCTGCAGCTCATACCGTGGAACAAATCAGCACAATCTTGAGAGACCAGTTCGGCATCCTGCCAAAGAGGAGAACAGTCGGCTATTCCAAGCCGTACCCCAACGAATATGATTTGATTCCGCTGCCGCCCAAGTATCGGCTCCCTGAGTTCTCAAACTTCAATGGATCAGAAGGGTCTAGCTCAATTGAGCATGTGAGCCGATATTTGGCACAGTTGGGCATGATTTCAGCATCAGACCCGTTACGTCACTACAAGCCGCCGGCGAACCTAAAAGGCCCATTGCCGGCGCACCAAGAGCCCGCCGGTGCGAACGGGCCGGTGATAACTGGCCATTGCCGGCGCACCAGGCTGTTCGCCGGCGATAGTATGGATACTGCCGGCGCGCCATCGATGATTCGCCGGCAAAGGACACGTTCCACCGGCGCGCCGCGCAGCTGCGCCGGCAGTAGTGCGTCGAGCAATGGCGCATGCCTCATGCGCCGGCAGTAGGTCATTTAGGTGCGCCGGCAATAAATTCGAAAATTCTTTTTTTCAGCTTTTTTCCAAGCATATTAGAATACATATTTGACAAGCAGTATATATTTACAACACAGCTCATATTTATACAGCAGAACATGCAATATGAGAAGCACATAGAGAGCCAAGTCTCATTTCGGTATCCATACACAAATAAGCTAGTCTCGTTTCGGAATGGTGATTCATACAACATGTGCATATGCAACACCAAAGGACTAAGTTTCATAAAGTTAGAAGTCTCGGTAGTCGTCACATGTGTTGTCATACACCTCACAATGTAGCTCCTAACCTAAACTACAATCACATAGAACATGAACAACATGGTCACGATGACCATCATCACGAAGGCCATGGTCTTCATCCGGTTCCTCCTCATGTCCCTCATCTCTCCCGCTAGATAACGGGCGTATCTTCCTTCCGCCTCCACCCTAGTGGGGTATCCCTTGTAGCCGTTGCCGCCGAAGCGGTGCACCTGTCTTCGACAGTCCTCCCGCCGTCGTAGACTCCAGGAACCCTCCCCTTGTACACGACATATGTCGTCGGCATCTCCATGCACAAGACAAGTAAAACGTTAGTACCAATGCAATGAACAAGTGCCAACTCAAATAAGAGACAAGTAGTATGAACTAAATAGCATGTGCCTCATACTTTGTTGGTCGAAATAAATAATAACATACAGGGATGGGGTCAGCAAGGCTAGGTAGGATGCACAATAGATTGATATTTGTGGCCATCACACCAAGCCTCACTAGCCCCACCCCGGAGTGTACAAGTGACCGAACATTTTAATCATCGGCCAATGCAATTAAGAAGTGCGAACTCAAATAAAAGACAAGTAGTACGAATTAAATAGCGTGCCTCATACTTTGTCGGTCGAAACAAATATTAACATCCAGGGATGGAGTCGGTGAGGCTAGGTAGGATGCACAAGAGATTGATACTTGTGGCCGTCGCACCAAGGCTCACCGGCTCCACCCCCGAGTGTACGAGTGACCGAACATTCTAATCATCGGCGAACTCCAAATACGAGGCAAGTAATGCAAATAATTATTAAGCTATCTACGCCATAATCTTGAAATATATAGCAAAGTAAATGAAACAATAGACACAGGTTCACATGCACATTCATACAACTAAATAAAAGCAACAAGTCGATTCTATTGGAATATATAGCAATTATTACAATACGGAAGTTCAAGGACATATCGTTCAAGCTTTAGCAAGTGTTCCCGTCGTAGGATCAGGTTGTACGCCTAGGGGGAATGGACGGCAGCCCTCAAGCGAGTTGAACGGCCTCTCATCACGCGACATCTCCAAGCGGAGTTCTATCTCGTCATTAGGTGGTAGACCGTAGCCGTAGAAGAACTCGCCGGACCTAGCGTTGACATCCCGCGAGATTACCGTGCAAATGAACTCGCTGGATGCGACCCCAGCTCTTTCTAATCTCTCTATCGTGGACATCCGCCATGTTTGCAAACCTGTTTCTGAGATTCTCTCGGCAGCAACATGTCATCCGCGTACTTTATGTACTCCTCGCATCCGAAGGATGGCGTACCACGCGTCCATCCCATTGTCTTGCGTCGATCGCCTCGAGGCGGGGAAGTTGGTTGTGTGGGTTAAGACGAAGCCTCCTCGGGATTTCCTCTCTACTTTGAGGGGGCCTGCCTTGTTGGCGAAGCCGGTGAGAGCATCATTGAGAAGGGCCCCGATGTGGGTGTAGTCTTTCTTGCGGTCCCTACCCGAGTCGAGATAGACCGCATGCGAGTGTTGCGGGTGCACGACGATGAGGGTGCAGAACTTGTCTCTCGCGGAAAACACACGGATTAACCTTTGGAAATGCAAATGGAGATATAGGATAGAATGGTGATGGGGGACTAGCGAGTGATTACTTACTCGGGAAGTAAGGGATGAGAATGGCGCCCTTTTTAATGTTCGCCAGCATGAAATCCTCGACCTGCTGGGTGGCAATCGCGCGATCCCCAGCGTTGCAGATGATGCTCTCCCGCATATGAGTTATATACTACATACACAAAATATTGACCAACACAATATTAATTAGTCATACATAAAATATTGGCCATGACCATATGAGTAGTTATGAATTACACAAAATATGAGTTATATATTGCAAATAAAGTTTTACATCATCGATTGAGAAGAGTGTTTCGCTTTCTTCTTGCTTTTCTTGCTCGTCGTTGAATAATTTAGCCCCGTGTCGTGACTTCTTCTTTTGAAGGGTCGACCTGACCTCGGTAGCGTGGTCCCGCTTCTTCTTGTGGTGTATGTTGTGTCTTCGTCCTCGGATTCTTCCATCATTGGGTCTCCGACTTGTCCTTCGAAGTCTTCCTCGTTGGCGACTCCATCCATTCCGACGATGGTCCTCTTGCCTCTCCTCACGATAACACGGCTAGGCCCGGATGGGTCGGTTATGAAGAATCATTGGTGCACGTGTTCGCGCAGTACCCATGGCTCATTCTGCGCGGTGGCGTTCGTGGACTTTGATTTGTTGGCTTCGGGTAGAAACATGGTGGTGAAATACCGGTCTTCTTTTCCGACGCTCTTAGCCCATCCGATACGGAACATCGGCACTTTCTCCCCGGCGTAGCTAAGCTCCCGCATTTCCTCGATTCTTCCGTAGTATCTAGTCTTTACGTCACCCGTCCGAGAATCCATCGTTACCCCCGAGTTCGGTAAACACTGTTCTTGTCTTTTTCTTCCGTGTAGAATGTGTACCCGTTGATATCGTACGCTTGGTAAGTCATGATGTTGGGCGCGGGGCCATGTGACAAGGCCAATACTAGTTTATCCTTGTCGGAATCCATTGGTGGGGGATTAGCATCAATGTGGTCTTTGAACCAGCGCGCGAAAGAGGAGTTGTGCTCTCCGTATATTTCCGCTTCCGTCATCATCGGCTTGCCACTGTTCTCTATCATGGTTTTGTGCTCTTTCAACCAAGGATCGATCAAGTCAATGTGTTGTAGCGCTACTAAGTTGGCCCTGTCAAAGTCGGAAGTCCGACTCGGACATGTGCACGTGCGGTTCCTTCCTTCCATTTTTGTGGCCTACTCCCTCGAACCTGCGGAGGTGCTTGTTTTGAGGCAAACCAACAGGGTCCTCGATGTCTAGATAATTCGTGCGAAAGAGATGCACTCTTCGGTGAGCCAGCCTCGTACGATGCTTCCATCCGGATGTGACCTGTTACGAACGTATCCTTTAATGACCCCATTCATTCTTTCAAACGGCATCATGTTGTGTAAGAATGCCGGCCCTAGACCGACGATATCATCCATGATATGGACCAACGAGATGGACCATCACGTCAAAGAATGCGGCGGGAAGTACATCTCAAGCTCACATAGGATCACCACGATCTCTTCCCCGGAGCCTTGCGAGTTTCTTCACGCTTATCGACTTCCGAGTTATGACGTCGAAGAAGTTACAGAGCCCGATCAGCGTTGCACGGACATGGTCATCCATTATACCTCGGATTGCAACCGGAAGAATCTGCGTCATCATCACGTGACGGTCATGAGACTTCATGCCGCTGAAGTTTCGTTTCTTGGGGTCCATGTATCCGCTTATTAGCCCGGAGTAACCGAAGGGCACTCGACTCCTAGAAGGCAATTGAAAAATTGATCGACCTCGGCCGGACTAAAAGTGAAGCAGGAGGGGGACGAGTAATAGTCCGGCTGCTTAATCCTTTTGCGCTTCGACCGCCGTCCGCCTCCTCCTCCGAATGTCCCTCTTGGGCCGCCGGGATCTGAAGCTCTTCACTGATGCCCAAAACTTTCAGGTCATGTCTTGCTTTCGGCCCATCTTTGGTCCGGTCCGGCATGTTGAGAAGAGTGCCAAGCAAGCTCTCGCACATGTTCTTTGTAATATGCATGACATCAAGGCAGTGAGGTGTATCGAGAATTTTCCAGTACGGCAAGTCCCAAAACACGGACCTCCTTTTCCATACACCAATGAGCGGCGTCGTTTCCTTTTTCTTCTTCTTCTCTCCAGGATTTTGACGAATCTTTCCCGGTGCAGGGCACTCCTTCCAACCTTTCAGTAATGTATCGATCTCTTCGCCGCTCTTCTTACGTGGAGGTCCTCGGGGTTCATTTGTACCATCGAACGGATCTCCACGCTTTCTCCACGGGTCAGTCTTCTGTAGCCACCTTCGATGCCCCATGTAAACTGTTTTCGAAGAGCCGGGATCCTTACCAAGCTGCAAAAACATCGTCTCTTCCATGCACCTGACACATGCCTTGTGTCCATGGCACACCTGGCATGAAATGTAACCGTATCCGAGGTAGTCCTGCACCGTCGTGATCAACGCGGCTCTCAAAGGGAAATATTCTTCCGCGACGGCGTCCCATGTATCTACCCCTTCCTCCGCCCACAACATTTCAAGCTCCTCCTTTAATAGTTCGAGATACATGTTGATATCGTTTCCTGGCTGTGTCGGCCCTTGAATTAGCATACTCATCTGTATGTACTTCCTCTTCATGCACAGCCAGGGCGGGAGGTTGTAGATCCATACAAACACGGGCCATGTGCTATGTGTGCTGCTCTGGTTTCCGAACGGATTGAATCCGTCCGTGCTCGCACCCAACCTGATGTTTCTGGGATCCGCCCCAAAACTTCCGAATTCATTGTCTAATGCTTTCCACTGGCTTGCATCCGAAGGGTGCGTCAGCACTGGGTGCTCAATCCGCTCTTTATCATTCAACACGCTCTCCTTTCTTTCGCGTGCCGGCGCATGAGCTTTGCTTCCTTGCGGTCCGCGTAGAACCGTTGAAGCCGGGGGCGAGCGGGAAGTACCACACAACTTTCCGAGGAGCTTTCTTCTTCCCTTTCTTGTACCGTTCAGCTTCACACACATGACATTTGGTCTTGTCCATGTGCTCCTTGCGATACATGATACGATCGTTGATGCGGGCGTGATACTTTTCGTGGGGTAAGTCGAGAGGGCACGTGATTCTCTTGGCCTCGGCTAGACTACCGGGACACGTGTTCCCGGTAGGAAGGAGATCTTTCACGTATTCCAGGATGTCGTCGACGCTTGTGTCCGTCCATCCGTGTTTCGCCTTCATCTGCAAGCACATCGAGAGCTACTCTCAAGCGAGACTCCCCCAACCCGCGACCTGAGTCGTACAACGGAGTATTCGAGTCTGTCTCCAGTTGCTCAAGCTTTGATTTCCGCTTGGCGTCTTTCATCTTTTCGAGAAGCAGATCTTGAAGATGAGGGTCCCGCACGACCGAAGCTAGCGGCACCTCTTCGTCATCGTCAAGGTTATTGTCGTTGTCAAGGTTATTGTCGTCGTCAAGGTTATCGTCCCGTGCGACAAACTCTTCATCGTCATCAATATCATGATGCCCTCCTTCTTGCCGGCCATTTTTACCACCTGCCGCCGTCGCCCCATTGACCTCCGCGCCATCATCACTCATCCATTGAGTGTGTCCATGCATGAAACCATTAGTGAGCAGGTGCCCCTGCAATTTGCCCGAATACGGGTCAAACCATTTCCCTCGTTTGCATCTCCGGCACGGACACAATACCTCCGTGCGGTTATTTTCATACATGTCGATGATCGCGTGTTTCAGATATCTCATCATGATGCTTTCACTCATCTCGAGTAACCATTATCGCCTGCATGGTAAGATTACATAATTGATTAGAACCATGCATCCGTCGGTAGTTTTCACGGAAAATTTCGGCATGACCTTCCTACACGGTAGGACATAGGAGCGCCAGAAATGTGCCGAAACGGAAACTTAAAGAATCAACATTTCGGCGCAACGTTGGCAACTCATTTTCAACGCCAACACACACAAGCACAAGCACAACATATATATATGCCACACACGAGAGCTTTGCTTCAAATGTCCAACATACGTCGATTTCATTCCTCAATTTGTTC
Source organism: Lolium rigidum (assembly GCF_022539505.1). Lineage (NCBI taxonomy): Eukaryota > Viridiplantae > Streptophyta > Magnoliopsida > Poales > Poaceae > Lolium > Lolium rigidum. The sequence continues at coordinate 390 of NW_025900701.1, read as the reverse complement.
ATTAATCACCTATTTGTTTGATATATTCGTCAACGAGATCGAGACGTCGCGCCGCTACCACGACGTATGGAAGCCGACTTTCTAGATCTAGATCTAGATTGAGCGGTCAATGCGGGATAGTAGATCTAGATCTACATATGGAGATGTGGGAGATGCATGTAGGAAGGGAAGATTTGCTCAAAAAATATGATTTTGTTTGGTCAAATTGGTGAAATTGGGGAAAGAAATGGGCAAAAATGAGCTGGGTTGGGAGAAGGCTCGGGTTTGGGTGGAGGAGTGGAGTGGTAGTAGTGGGGGGAGTGGTTGTTGAGCAGAAATAACTACCCAGGTTACTGCCGGCGCACTGATACGTCCAATTTGCATCACTATTTTATATCATAATTTGCTGTT
>NW_025900700.1:0-14522 GCF_022539505.1 Lolium rigidum | reverse complement strand
GCGGGCCCCTCCTTGGCCGCGCCGCCTTGTGGTCCGGCCACCTCGTGGCCCCACTTCGTATGCTCTTCGGTCTTACGGAAGGTTCGTGGCAAAATAGGCCCCGGGTCTTGATTTCGTCCAATTCCGAGAATATTTCGTTACTAGGATTTCTGAAACCAAAAACAGCGAGAAAACGAAGCTGGTACTTCGGCATCTTGTTAATAGGTTAGTTCCGGAAAATGCACGAATATGACATAAAGTGTGCATAAAACATGTAGGTATCATCAATAATATGGCATGGAACATAAGAAATTATCGATACGTCGGAGACGTATCAAGCATCCCCAAGCTTAGTTCTGCTCGTCCCGAGCAGGTAAAGCGATAACAAAGATAATTTCTGAAGTGACATGCCATCATAACCTTGATCATACTATTTGTAAACATATGTAGTGAATGCAGCGATCATAACAATGGTAATGACATGAGTAAACAAGTGAATCACAAAGCAAAGACTTTTCATGAATAGTACTTCAAGACAAGCATCAATAAGTCTTGCATAAGAGTTAACTCATAAAGCAATAAATCAAAGTAAAGGTATTGAAGCAACACAAAGGAAGATTAAGTTTCAGCGGTTGCTTTCAACTTGTAACATGTATATCTCATGGATAATTGTCAACATAGAGTAATATAACAAGTACAATATGCAAGTATGTAGGAATCAATGCATAGTTCACACAAGTGTTTGCTTCTTGAGGTGGAGAGAGATAGGTGAACTGACTCAACATAAAAGTAAAAAGAATGGTCCTTCAAAGAGGAAAGCATCGATTGCTATATTTGTGCTAGAGCTTTTATTTTGAAAACATGAAACAATTTTGTCAACGGTAGTAATAAAGCATATGAGTTATGTAAATTATATCTTACAAGTTGCAAGCCTCATGCATAGTATACTAATAGTGCCCGTACCTTGTCCTAATTAGCTTGGACTACCGGATCTTTGCAATGCACATGTTTTAACCAAGTGTCACAATGGGGTACCTCCATGCCGCACGTACAAAGGTCTAAGGAGAAAGCTCGCATTTTGGATTTCTCGCTTTTGATTATTCTCAACTTAGACATCCATACCGGGACAACATGGACAACATATAATGGACTCCTCTTTAATGCATAAGCATGTGGCAACAATTATTATTCTCATATGAGATTGAGGATATGTGTCCAAAACTGAAACTTCCACCATGATTCATGGCTTTAGTTAGCGGCCCAATGTTCTTCTCTAACAATATGCATGCTCCAACCATAAAGGTGGTAGATCTCTCTTACTTCGGACAAGACGGACATGCATAGCAACTCACATGAAATTCAACAAAGAATAGTTGATGGCGTCCCCGAAACATGGTTATCGCACAACAAGCAACTTAATAAGAGATAAAGTGCATAAGTACATATTCAATACCACAATAGTTTTTAAGCTATTTGTCCCATGAGCTATATATTGCAAAGGTGAATGATGGAATTTTAAAGGTAGCACTCAAGCAATTTACTTTGGAATGGCGGATAAATACCATGTAGTAGGTAGGTATGGTGGACACAAATGGCATAGTGGTTGGCTCAAGTATTTTGGATGCATGAGAAGTATTCCCTCTCGATACAAGGTTTAGGCTAGCAAGGTTATTTGAAACAAACACAAGGATGAACGGTGCAGCAAAACTCACATAAAAGACATATTATAAACATCATAAGACTCTACACCGTCTTCCTTGTTGTTCAAAACTCAATACTAGATATTATCTAGACTCTAGAGAAACCAAATATGCAAACCAAATTAGCAAGCTCTAAGTGTTTCTTCATTAATGAGTGCAAAGTATATGATGCAAGAGCTTAAACATGAGCAAAACTATTGCCAAGTATCAAATTATCCAAGACATTTCAGAGTTACTACATGTAGCATTTTCCAATTCCAACCATATAACAATTTAACGAAGAAGAAACTTCGCCATGAATACTATGAGTAGAGCCTAAGGACATACTTGTCCATATGCTACAGTGGAGCGTGTCTCTCTCCCATAAAGTGAATTCTAGGATCCATTTTATTCAAACAAAACAAAAAAACAAAAACAAACCGACGCTCCAAGCAAAGTGCATAAGATGTGACGGAATAAAAATATAGTTTCAGGGGAGGAACCTGATAATGTTGTCGATGAAGAAGGGGATGCCTTGGGCATCCCCAAGCTTAGACGCTTGAGTCTTCTTAGAATATGCAGGGGTGAACCACAGGGGCATCCCCAAGCTTAGAGCTTTCACTCTCCTTGATCATATTGTATCATACTCCTCTCTTGATCCTTGAAAACTTCCTCCACACCAAACTCGAAACAACTCATTAGAGGGTTAGTGCATAATAAAAATTCACATGTTCAGAGGTGACACAATCATTCTTAACACTTCTGGACATTGCATAAAGCTACTGGACATTAATGGATCAAAGAAATTCATCCAACATAGCAAAAGCGGCAATGCGAAATAAAAGGCAGAATCTGTCAAAACAGAACAGTCCGTAAAGATGGATTTTATTAGGGCACCAGACTTGCTCAAATGAAAATGCCCAAATTGAATGAAAGTTGCGTACATATCTGAGGATCATGCACGTAAATTGGCTTAATTTTCTGAGTTACCTACAGAGAATTGGACCCAGATTCGTGACAGCAAAGAAATCTGTTTCTGCGCAGTAATCCAAATCTAGTATTTACTTTACTATCAAAGACTTTACTTGGCACAACAAAACATAAAACTAAGATAAGGAGAGGTTGCTACAGTAGTAAACAACTTCCAAGACTCAAAATAAAAACCAAGTACTGTAGCAAAATAACACATGGGTTATCTCCCAAGAAGTTCTTTCTTTATAGCCATTAAGATGGGCTCAGCAGTTTTAATGATGCACTCGCAAGAAATAGTATTTGAAGCAAAAGAGAGCACCAAGAGGCAAATTCAAAACACATTTAAGTCTAAAATGCTTCCTATACATAGGAATCTTGTAAATAAACAAGTTCATGAAGAGCAAAGTAACAAGCATAGGAAGATAAAACAAGTGTAGCTTCAAAAGTTTCAGCACATAGAGAGGTGTTTTAGTAACATGAAAATTTCTACAACCATATTTTCCTCTCTTATAATAATTTTCAGTAGCATCATGAGCAAACTCAACAATGTAACTATCACATAAAGCATTCTTATCATGAGTCTCATGCATAAAATTATTACTCTCCACGTAAGCATAATCAATTTTATTAGTTGTAGTGGGAGAAAATTCAACAAAGTGGCTATCATCATATATAGGAGGCATATTGTAATCATAAAAGAAAATTTTCTCCTCAATGCTTGGGGGACTAAAAAGATCATGCTCATCAGAGCCAGCTTCCCCAAGCTTAGAATTTTCCATAGCATTAGCAACAATGGTGTTCAAAGCATCCATAGTAATAACATTCCCATTAACATGCATATAAAGTTCCATGGGTTTTTTAATTCTCTCTTCAAACACATCATGTCCTAATTCAAGATAAAGTTCATAAAGATCTCTCATATTTTTGTTGTTTTCCATTATGCTTAACTAGTGAAATAAAAACATGCATGATATTAAGTAAAGTAAAACAAGTAACTAATTTTTTTGTGTTTTTGATATAGCAAACAAGATAGCAAATAAAGTAAAGCTAGCAACTAATTTTTTTGTGTTTTGATATAATGCAGCAAACAAAGTAGTAAATAAAATAAAGCAAGACAAAAACAAAGTAAAGAGATTGGGAAGTGGAGACTCCCCTTGCAGCGTGTCTTGATCTCCCCGGCAACGGCGCCAGAAAATATGCTGGCGTGTAGTTGACGTGGGAGTTAGAAATCTTCGTGGTGTAACTTTTCTTCGTTCCCCGGCAACGGCGCCAGAAAATATGCTTGATGGCGTGTATTTCACACGTTCGTTGGGGAACCCCAAGAGGAAGGTATGATGCGCAGAGCAGCAAGTTTTCCCTCAGAAAGAAACCAAGGTTTATCGAACCAGGAGGAGCCAAGAAGCACGTTGAAGGTTGATGGCGGCGGGATGTAGTGCGGCGCAACACCGAGAGATTCCGGCGCCAACGTGGAACCTGCACAACACAACCAAAGTACTTTGCCCCAACGAAACGAAGTGAGGTTGTCAATCTCACCGGCTTGCCGTAACAAAGGATTAACCGAATTGTGTGGAAGATGATTGTTTGCGAGAGAAAACAGTAAAAACAAGTATTGCAGCAGATTTGTATTTCAGTATTAAAAGAATGGACCGGGGTCCACAGTTCACTAGAGGTGTCTCTCCCATAAGAGAAAAGCATGTTGGGTGAACAAATTACAGTCGGGCAATTGACAAATAGAGAGAGCATAACAATGCACATACATGTCATGATAAGTATAGTGAGATTTAATTGGGCATTACGACAAAGTACATAGACCGCCATCCAACCGCATCTATGCCTAAAAAGTCCACCTTCGGGTTATCGTCCGAACCCCTTCCAGTATTAAGTTGCAAAGCAACAGACAATTGCATTAAGTATGGTGCGTAATGTAATCAATAACTACATCCTCGGACATAGCATCAATGTTTTATCCCTAGTGGCAACAAGACAAAGACAACCTTAGAACTTTACATCATCTGTCCCAGGTGTCAATGCGGGCATGAACCCACTATCGAGCATAAATACTCCCTCTTGGAGTTACTAGCATCAACTTGGCGCGAGCCTCTACTAATAACGGAGAGCATGCAAGGTCATAAACAACACATATGCAATAACTTGATAATTAACATAACATGGTATTCTCTATCCATCGGATCCCGACAAACACAACATAAAGTATTACAGATAGATGATCTTGATCATGTTAGGCAGCTCACAAGATCCAACAATGAAGCACAATGAGGAGAAGACAACCATCTAGCTACTGCTATGGACCCATAGTCCAGGGTGAACTACTCACTCATCACTCCGGAGGCGACCATGGTGGTGTAGAGTCCTCCGGGAGATGAATCCCCTCTCCGGCAGAGGTGCCGGAGGAGATCTCCAGAATCCCCCGAGATGGGATTGGCGGCGGCGGCGTCTCTGGAAGGTTTTCCGTATCGTGGTTTTTCGCATCGGGGTTTCGCGATGGAGGCTTTAAGTAGGCGGAAGGGCAGAGTCGGAGGGCTGACGGGGGGCCCACACCACAGGGCGGCGCGGGCCCCTCCTTGGCCGCGCCGCCTTGTGGTCTGGCCACCTCGTGGCCCCACTTCGTATGCTCTTCGGTCTTCTGGAAGGTTCGTGGCAAAATAGGCCCCTGGGTCTTGATTTCTTCCAATTCCGAGAATATTTCGTTACTAGGATTTCTGAAACCAAAAACAGCAGAAAACAGCAACTAGCACTTCGGCATCTTGTTAATAGGTTAGTTCCAGAAAATGCACGAATATGACATAAAGTGTGCATAAAACATGTAGGTATCATCAATAATATGGCATGGAACATAAGAAATTATCGATACGTTGGAGACGTATCAAGATGCCAACCGGATTTCTGATGGTCCTTCTGTGAAGGATTTGGAGAAACTCGTCCATCGCGTCACCTCCTTGAACAAAAACCATGAAGTCCCTTCATCCTATTGCGTGGAACCATTCAATGGTTGCCACGCCCTTTACAAAGTAGGTGCTTTCTTTCGAGTCGTATTTCATGTTTTTTGAGTGTTGTTGTTTTTCCTTTGTGTATTGATTTTCTTTTCTTTTCTTGTTTTGTAACTTGCAGAACCACCAAACTCTTTCCTCTCTTCCCCCACTACCTGAAGGTGGGGAAGTGGATGAGCGGGTCGTTGTTGCCGACGACTCGCAAGAATCCTCCCTTCCTGAGAGTGAACCTACAGGATCTCAAAGATTTGCGGTTTCCTCTGACAAATAACACAGAGTCATCCCACTCCGTCTCTCCTCCTCCCGCCACTTCTCCGGATGGGCGGAAGAGGAAGAGAAACGATAACGAAGATTTCGGCGCGTCCAAATTCGCCGAACCAGCTGCCGAGGAATCTTCTCCGGATGATCAAGTGGCCTTCGACCCCTTCACTATGACTGGCGCTGTTAGCTCGTAAGTTGTTCTTTTTTGTCTTCTCCTATCTCCTTTTCTTTCGGTTCCCTTATATTTTTATTTTGTTGGGATGTTGACAGAGCTGACGAGGGGGAAGAAGTAGAAGAACCCGAAGCTCATGGGCCAGCTCAAACGAGCACCTCCAACACGCTAGTTCTTTCTGAGGAACGTCGTGTTGCTTCGGAAGCCTCACCTCCCCTGCAGCATAATTCAGATGCACCGACTCCAGTGCCTAGCCCCCGAGCGCCGAAGCCGAAGAAAGCTAAAACCAGGGCTATTAGCACACAGGAGCTTGCCACCGGGAGTACGTCGGGTCCTCTCCTTGAGGATGTAAGTTTTGTTTTCCTGCTTGTCACCTTTTTTGTTTAGCCCAAAAGATTTTATCTCCTCTGACGTTGTTTTTCTGTCTTGTCGACTTTTTGGCAACCCTTAATGAATGAGCTGGTCAACTTGGGCTCCCGATTTATCGGGTTCCGCGACGAGGCCGCCACTTTAAGAGGTAAAACTTTGCTGCTCTTGACATGTTACATATCCCTATCTTGATTCTGCGTCCTCTTACCTTTTTCATTCAGATGCGCTTCGCCATGCCGAGGAATGCACCGACGATCTGGAAGCCAAGCTCAAAGCCAGCAAGACAGCTCGCAAAAAGGCTTAGAAAGATGCCGCTGCTATCGAAGATCTTCGCCAAAGGCTTCAAGCCGCTGAAGACGCTTTGAGCGACAAAGAGGCCTAGCAGGTCGAGCGCGAAAATAACATTGTGACGCGCTTCGAAACACAATCCCGGAGATTTTCGAGTAAGAATTGCTTTCCTTTTTTCTTATGTGTTTCCTTGTTGTTAATTATCTTTTGCTGTTGACGACCTCCTGCTTTTCTTCAGCAGGGAAAATGGGTGAGCAGTATACTCTGAGCCAAGAATCCGATGACCATCTTCTGGACGCTCTCGACATTCTTTAGCTAAACTGTGACTTGGCTCGCAAATGTATATCTTTCGCGCGGAGCGCATTGAAGCGCGTCTTTCCCGACTTCTTCACAAAGGATTCCCAACCAGAGATTTTCTCCCAACTTGCCCATCATTTCCTGGAGAAGGATGATCCAGCTTTGGCCTATCGTCAAGCTAGCTTGAAGATTGGAGTCGAAGGGACCATCGCCCTTGTTGCGGCCAGCGACCAAAAGGTCGATTGGGTGAAGGCTGGTACCCCCAAGGGCTTGAACTCGGAGAAGTGGAAGGCTCTGGTGAAGGATGCCAAAGCTCTCTAAGAAACTCATCGCCTTCCTTGACCCAACGTCCTCCGCTTCTGCTAGCACTGCTCGGACGGAGGTTAAGTAGACCAACTCGTGTTTTGTTTTCTTTTTCTTTTAGACATTGCTACCTTTTGTTGCTCCCGATGATTTGTATGGGCTCTCTAGGACCCGTCTTCTGTAAGGACTCACTTTATGTAACGTGCTGAATATGAATGGAAAAATGTGATACCAAATGATTAATGTCGATACATTCTTGTCTTCCGGTTGATTTTTGACAACTATACTGGAGCTGGACCTTCCAACGCTTCTCCCGCTACTTCTCATTCTACGAGAGTCCCTATCGACGTTTCCTTGGATATTTCGTCGTGTCCTGACTCGATCACCAAGAGATGGCTGATTTGCGACAGCAGTTGCAAGCGATGAAGAAACATGCTGTTACAGTTCTGGATCAATCTCGCAAATCCTCGGATCGCGAGCAAGCTGCCCTTCATCGGGCACAGGAAGCTCTTGAGTTGAAGGAATCGGCGACTGCTACCACCACACGATCTTCTCAACGCGAGAGCTATATGCTCGACTTGACGACTGATGCGAGTCAAGATATGGCTGGTATGTTGCTTCTATCTTTGTTGTTTTGGTTTATATTTTCCTGTACCCCTCCTCATGCTACATTATTTTCCCTTATGTTGTTCGTAGGCTCGTTTCTGGATACTGCCACCGAAGAACAAAGGGTAAATTCGCGAGTTGAAGCCATTCTTCGACTTGCCAAGGCGAATGATATTGATTTTTGGGCAGATGAGGACGTACTCGCCGAATTGTTCAATTCCAGGATCGAGCAGCTCAAGTTCGGGATTTCCTTGGCTTCTGCACCAGTACCTTGGCCATGGTGTATAATGCCATGTTACCTCGGAACCCACAACCTGGTAATCTTCCTGAACTTATGGGAAACTTTAAGGATGTGCACAACATCTATGACTTCGTGAAGGCTGCTAAGTTGTCCTTAATCTGGTTGAAGATCTGCTATTCAAAGATGGATTTTGGCACAGTTGTCGACACTTTTTACCGCAAGGCGTCGAAGAGAAGAGTAAAGATTGACAACTATGATGCAGTTGTTTCCCCTGTCGCCTAGATAATGGTTGATGAACTTCTTTGGGTAGACACTGCTTTCTTCAAGGAATTTCGATACGACGATTCCACTCAAAATGTTCGTGCTGCAAGAGAGAACATAAACATAGATAACTTGGTATAGGAACTCTTTTTTCGTTTTTTCTGATGCATTAGGTTTGAGCCAAACGCAAAGTTGTATATGCATATTTTTCGTATATATTGTAATTCTATTGCGAGACCTTTATAAAGTCAAGGTAAGTTCTTCTGATTGTGTAATGATCTTTCTCTTTAGCCCCCGAGTATTTGGCATGACTATGTTTATTTTTCGCAAGGTTTTTTTTGTGGAACCAAGGGGTGTAAGTTGATGAATATTTTGAAGTGGAGTATATTGTAAGTTTGCCGGGTTCGAGCCCCCGAGCCTTGTTTGTGAAGAAAAAGATATATACCATCGCTATTTTTATTTCAACCATGCTATATTGTATCATCGCAAGCCCGCATCATTAAAAACTTTCAGCCCCACTCGGTGCCCTGAAAGGAAAAGAGTGCGTATGAAAACTTGCGAGCTCTTCAGATACAATGTATGTTTACATAGTTGGTACTATATTGACTTTCTTCTAGGCGTAGAAGCGTCGTAGCTGCGCCACGTTCCACGGGTTTGGTTCGTCCTTGCCCGATTTCTTGTCCTTCAGCCGATAGGCTCCTCCCGGAATAACTTCAGTAACAATATATGGTCCCAACCATGGAGACTCGAATATCTCGTGTCCATCTTGCTTGATTGAACGACTAGATCGCCAACTTGAAAGGACCTTGGCCGCAAACGTTGGCTGTGGTAATTTTTGAGGTTCTGCTGGTACACGCTTACTCGTGATAGCACCATGTCTCCTGATTCGTCGAGTGCATCGACATCATCCTCTAGCGCCTTCTCTGAAGCTTCTTCTTCATATTCCACGACTCTGGGAGAGTTGTGTTCTATTTCTATCGGGAGTACTGCTTCAGCTCCATGGACCAAGAAGAACGGTGTTTCTTGAGTTGCTGCGTTCGGCGTTGTTCGTAAGCTCCACAACACGTAGGGCAACTCGTCGACCCAGGTGTGTCGCGCTTTCTCAAGTCATCTTAGCAGACGTTTCTTGATGCCATTGCAGATGAGACCGTTGGCTTTTTCGACTTGACCGTTTCTTTGCGGGTGCGCCACCGATGCGAACTGCAGCTCGCCTTTGCAGTAGTCCTTGAATTGCCGAGAGGTAAAGTTGTTGCCAGTGTACGTAACTATGCTGTTGGGGACGCCGAACCGAAAAACTATCCCCTTGATGAAGTTCACCGCTGATGTTGCGCCTTCCGAAGTTATTGGTACTACTTCGATCCACTTGGCAAATCTATCGACAGCCACGAGCAAATACACGTGTCCTCCTGGCTAGGACTTGAGAAATTTTCCCACCATGTCAAGCCCCCATTGTGCAAAAGGTCAGGCCAATGGTATTGGCATTAATTCTGCTGCTGGAGATTCAGGTTTGGACGCAAATCTCTGGCAAGCGTCACAGGTGCGCACTATGTCCTTTGCATCCTCTATTGCTATCAGCCAATAAAATCCTGCTTGAAAATCTTTGGCTGCTATTTCTCGACTGCTTGCATGGTGGCCACATACTCCTTCGTGTATGGCCATCGGTATAACTCGCCCTTCTTCGGGTGTGACACACCTTTGCAACACTCCTGAGATGCTTCATTTGTATAGTTTTCCCTTGACCACGGTAAACGCTTTGGATCGTCGAATAACTCACCTTGCTTCAACCAGATCTTCGAGTATTGCTTTCTTCGTGATATATGCCAAATAGACCTGCATCTAGGGAACTTGAATCATCATGACCTCCTCTGGTTCTTCCTCATCTTCCGGTGTATGTTTTTCTGCAGCTGCTGGAGCCCCCAAGTCTTTCTTGGATTTCTCCTTTTTCTTTGGCTGCTTCGGCACCTTCTTCGGCTAGGTTGATCTTTTACTGATTTCTTCCCAGAAAACTCCAGGTGGTATGGGAAGACACTGTGAGCCAATGTTTCCCAAAACGTCGGCTTCATCATTGCTGAGCCTACTCACGTGATTAACTTCACAGCCGTCGAAGGTTTTCTCAAACCTCCTTATATGCTATCATGTTGTCGTTGACTGCGTGGCACTTGTTCATCACCTATTTAGCCACCAACTGGGAGTCGTCGAAGATTTTTAAGCGAGTAGCACCGCACGCTTTTGCCATCTTCATCCCGTGAATCAGGGCTTCATATTTTGCTTCATTGTTGGATGCGTTGGGGAAGGTCATCCGCAATATATACTTCATCTTGTCGCCCTGTGGTGACACAGGTACCACGCCAGCTCCAGCTCCTTCCAATCTCTTGGACCCGTCGAAATTCATATGTCGGGTGCTCGATAAATCTGGGGGTCCCGTATTTTGGAGTTCCATCCACTCTGCAACAAAGTCCGGTAGAATTTGCGACTTGATTGCCTTTCTTTTTTCGTATGTGATGTCCCGAGGGGATAGCTCAAATCCCCTTAGGGAGACACGTCCTGTGTCTTACAGATTGTTCAGTATGTTCGAGAGAGGCGCCTCGTTGACCACTATTATCGGGTGTGCCGAAAAAAAGTGCCTTAACTTCCGTGCTGACATAAAGACTCCATAGGACAACTTATGATATTGCGAGTAACGCTGTTTGGATGGTGACAAAACTTCACTGAGGAAATATATTGGCCGCTGAACTCCGTGAATTTTCCCTTCTTCCTCTCGCTCTACCACGAGGACTGTGTTGACCACCTGAGGTGTGGCCGCGATATATAACAGCAGGGGTTCTTTTTCTTGGGGTGCCACCAGTATTGGTGGTGTCGAGATAGTTCGCTTCAGATGCTCAAAATCTCTCTCCGCTTCCTCGTGCCACTCGAATTTTTTCCTTTGCTTGATTATCGCGTAAAAGGCCAACACTTTTTCTCCTAACCTGGCGACAAACCTACTCAAAGCTGCGACTCGTCCGGTCATATGTTGTATCTCCTTGAGCTTGGTTGGTTTTCCCATCGTCAAGATAGCCTGTATTTTCTCTGGATTGGCCTCGATTCCCCTGGCTGACACTAAGTATCCGAGGAGTTCTCCCGCAGGAACACCAAAGGAACACTTTGTCGGGTTCAACATAAGACGGAACTTGTCAAGGTTGTCGAAGTTTTCCTTAAGATCAACGATCAGGGATGACCCTTGTTTTCTTGTTATGATGACATCATCGATGTACACTTGGACATTTTTTCCAATCTGTGTGGCGAGGCACTTCTGCATCATCCGCAGATACGTGGCTCCTGCGTTTTTAAACCCGAAGGGCATTGTTCTGTAGCAGAATACACCATAAGGTGTTATGAAAGCTGTTTTGACTTCATCTTCTTCCTTCAAGCGGATCTGATTGTAACCAGAATACGCGTCGAGGAAGGAAAGATGTTCGCAACCTTCCATGGAATCGATAATTTGGTCGATCCTCGGGAGGGGAAAATGGTCCTTTGGACAATGTTTATTGAGACACGTGAAATCGACGCACATGCGAATCACTTCAGTGTTTTTCTTCGGGACCAGGACTGGGTTAGCGACCCAAGTGGCCTCAGTGTGCAGCTCCTTGACGCCCTGCTTCCTTGAGTCGACGGATCTTAGATAACATGGCTTTGTGGTTTGGCTCGGAGAATCGCCGCAAAGGTTGTCGATTTGGTCTAGCTCTTGGATCTAAATTGCGAGTGTGCTCGGCAAGTTCCTTGGATACTCGTGGCATGTCAGCTGGACACCATGCGAAGATTTCCCAGCGCGGACGGAGGAACTCGACAAGCGCGCTTTCCTATGCGCTGTCCAAGTTAGAAGCGATGGAGGTCATCTTTTTTTTGGATCTGTCGGCTGGATCTGTACTTCCTTTTAGTTCTTGGAGGTGTCGAAATCTTGCTCTTGCAAGGATCTACCTCCGTCAGGTAACACGTCGTAGTTGGTAGTGAGCTTGGATGCTTCGTACTCAGCCTGCATCCCGAAGGTTCTGGAAAGCTTGTGAAAGTCTTTGTCGCACTTATCTGCCAGAGCAAAACTTCATTTGACTATTATTGGGCCCTTGGGTCTAGGGATCCTCCATAACAGGTATGTATAATGCGGCACAACCATGAATCTGACATATGCGGGTCGTCCTAAGAGAGCATGATATTGTGATGACCAATCGATAACTCGAACTTCAGCTTCTCCTTTCTGAAGTTTTCTCGTGTTACAAACTGCACATCCTGTGCAATCTTGCACAAAGGATAATTTGGTTTCTCGGGTGCGATGCCATAAAAACGCGTGTCTGTTGGTTTCAAGTTTGCCAAGGAAATATTCATGTTCTGCAGCGTGTTTGCATATATGAGATTTAAACTGCTTCCTCCATCTATGAATATACACGAGACCTCAAACCCTGCGATTACTGCCGGTAAGATCATAGCTGATTGCCCTGGTCGTGGAACTTGAGGTGGATGATCCTCTTGAATAAATCCTATTGGTGGAACTTGAGGTGGAGGCGACTTTTCTTCCATATACATCTGCCGAGAAATTAGCTTCTGCGCTCTGTTGGAGGGTCTGCCCTTCTGTATCATTGACACTGCTCCTGTTGTATCTATGAAGTCGCCATCGTTGCTTGGAGGTGCCGCAAGTTGCAGCTGATGCTGATTTGCACTTGTAATTGCGGGTGGTGGTGGCAGATGAACTTCACTCCTTGGCCCTTGCACGTATCCCCTGCTTGCTGCTTGGATGTTTGCGTTCTCCGTGTATCTCCGCAAAGCTTGGAAAGCTCGGCAGTCCTTCTGAAGGTGACCCGACTGTCTCTTTCCGTCATTGTCGAGGTAAAAATACATCTAGCACGGCCCGTTCAGCAGATCTTCGGGTGACACGTTGTATGGCCTTGGAAACCATGGCCAATCATTTTGCCTACTGGAACTCGGTGCATCTCTATGATCGTTGCGCTGATCATTACTCCTCTGGTAATCGTCCCGGTGATTTCCTCCACTATTTCCTCGGAAGCCAGCCGCCACTTGGCTGGGACAGTCATAATCTGTGAAGTGGCGAAAACATCGCCTATTTGGATTGTTGTTTCTGTTGCGATCCTCCTCGGGTGACCTATGCCGCTTGTTATGAACAACATCTTCCCCGTCAGCCCAACGATTCGCTATCTCCATGAGGTCTGCTATTGTTCTTGGGTTGGACCTACCCAATTCTTCGATTAGATCTCTTCTTCAGATTCCTACAAGAAATGCGTCGATTGCTCTTTCATCGGACACGTTCTCCGCCGAATTTTTTATAATGCTCCACCTCTGGATGTACATCCTCATTGATTCATCTGACTTCTGCTTGCGGGTCCTTAACTGCTCTATTGACGCTGGTTTCTTCCACGTGGAACGAAAATTCCTCACGAACAAGTCCTCGAAAGTTTCCCAGCTGTCGATGGATCCTTCCGGTAGCTTCTTCATCCAGGATCCTGTGGCTCCACTGAGGTGGACCTGAATGCTCTGCATGGCCGTTGCCCTGGTTCCACCTATCAGCTTCACTCTCTCTAAGTAATCGACTAGCCAATCCTCAGGATCTTGCAATCCGTCAATTTTTTTTGTAGTTGTCAGGTAACTTGAAGCTAGAAGGTACTTTAATTTTACGAACTCGTCGGGTAAAGCAAGGGAGTCCACATAGATCCTCCTCACTAACTTCCTTTGAATGTCGACGTTCTCGTGTTCTATTTTCACGGTTCCTCTCCTCTCGTGCTCTATCGACTCGATCCTGGGTCACCGTATTTCTCACGTCACCATCTCTTGGATGATTGATGTCTACGGGAGCTTCTATTCTTGTAGATAGTGTTGGGCCTCCAAGAGCAGAGGTTTGTAGAACAGCAGCAAGTTTCCCTTAAGTGGATCACCCAAGGTTTATCGAACTCAGGGAGGAAGAGGTCAAAGATATCCCTCTCAAGCAACCACCGCAATCACGATACAAGAAGTCTCTTGTGTCCCCAACACACCTAATACACTTGTCGATGTATAGGTGCACTAGTTCGGCGAAGAGATAGTGAGATGCAAGTAATATGGATGAG
>NW_025900699.1:0-41989 GCF_022539505.1 Lolium rigidum | reverse complement strand
CTAGATTAGAGGGGAAAAAGTTGCTTGCTTTGTTGCCTATGATAATGGATCATCAAATGTTTCCCTTTGTCCCTGGTTGCCTCCTTAATTGATGCCTTATGATCCAAATGACCCAAGTCCCTTGCATGATCCCATTTGTCCCTAATGTTGCTTAAGATGAATAAATTCCCTCTAATCACCATTTGGAGATCAAGACTAGTTCTTGATTTCCATTAGCTAGACTCCAATATTAAAAATGTCTCCCAAATATGGAGACAAACATTTTAACATTACCCCAAGTGATTTACTTGTCGATGATTAGATGGTTGGTCGATCACTCGTACACTCGGGGTGGAGCAAGTGAGGCTTGGTGTGATGGCACAAATATCAATATCTTGTGCATCCTACCTGGCCTCACTTACTCCATCTCTGGATGTTAATATTTGTTTCGACCAACAAAGTATGAGGCATTCCATTTAGTTGATACCACTTGGCTCTTTCTTCCATTTTAGTGCCGATGATTAGAATGTTCGGTCAATCGTACACTCGAGGGTGTCGCTAGTGAGCCTGGTGTGATGGCACAAATATCAATCTCTTGTGCATCCTACCTGGCCTCACTAACGCCATCCCGGGATGTTCATATTTGTTTCGACCAACAAAGTATGAGGCATTCCATTTAGTTCATACTAGCTACTTCTTAATTGCATTGGCCTTTCTTCCATTTTAGTGCCGATGATTAGAATGTTTGGTCACCTATACGCCGCAATATACTTTGTAGACGAGCCCCCCTTTCCCGGCCGCCGTTCCGTGAATGAGTCCTTGATGAGACAACAACGCCGACATGCCTCTCCGGCGCAGCACCACTTTTCTTCTCTCGCCGTCCAGTGCGTGAACGAGTCCTTAATGCCAAGACGGTGCCAGCCTCCCTAGCATCATGCCGACCCACTGTTGTCGCGCTTCGGGCCGTGTCGATCATGCGCCCTGCACTCTTCGCCTTCTTGCCCGGTGAACGAATAGACTAATCGTTGGAATAAGGAAGCCGATGACGGCCGATCGCAATTTAATCTTGCGACCGAGCTGTCATCGGTTTCCTTATTCCAACGATCAGCCTATTGGTTCACCGGGCAAGAAGGCGAACAATGCGAGGCGCGGGACACACGGCTTGAAGCGCGGCAACACGGCCCGGCATAATGCTGGGCAGGCCGGCACGGTCTTTGCATCAAGGACTCGTTCAGCGGACAGCGAGGGACCGGCGTGGTTCCGCGCCGGAGATGCAGATCGGCGTTGTTGTGTCGTCAAGCACCCGTTGACGGAACGCCGACCGGGGAAAGGGGGCCATTCTGCAAAGTATTTGTGTTGACCAACAATGTATGAGGCACATATTCTATTTTGTCATTCCATTTGCTTTGAGATTTTCAAAATGCCGATGATTAAAATGTTTGGTCACCGTACACTTGGGGGTGGCGTAAGTGAGCCCGGTAAGATAGCACAAATATCAATCTCTTGTGCATCCTACCCGGCCTCGCTTACCCCATCCCTAAATGTTAATATTTGTGTTGACCAACAATGTATGAGGCACTTATTCCATTTTGTCATTCCATTTGCTTTGAGATTTTCAAAATGCCGATGATTAAAATGTTTGGTCACCGTACACTTGGGGGTGGCGTAAGTGAGCACTGGTAAGATAGCACAAATATCAATCTCTTGTGCATCCTACCTGGCCTCGCTTACACCATCCCTAAATGTTAATATTTGTGTTGACCAACAATGTATGAGGCACTTATTCCATTTTGTCATTCCATTTGCTTTGAGATTTTCAAAATGCCGATGATTAAAATGTTTGGTCACCGTACACTCGGGGGCGGCGTAAGTGAGTCTGGTAAGATAGCACAAATATCAATCTCTTGTGCATCGGACTTGGTCTCACTTACACCGTCCCTGAATGTTAATATTTGTGTTGACCAACAATGTATGAGGCATTTATTCCATTTCTCTTGTGCATCGGATACTTGTTGGTCTCACTTTCTTCCATTTTCATCATAGTAGGAACTCGGATGGAAGGACCCCGATGCAAGCGAGCTCGGTGGGTAGAGATGACGGAGCAAAGGAGGAACCGGATGAAGACTACTTTGTATCTCGAAATTGTGAATTTTGTATGAATTAAGAGTTGTATGCAAAACATTTGACACTTGCCACTATATATGTATCTCGATCGGGCTCTAAGTAATGTGATGATGATGTCTATGTTATATCCGTGCAATGTACATGATATTTATATTATATCTGAATGTTGCTGTATATAACTCGTGTATCCGTATTGTGTATCCGTATTGCTGTGTATAAACCGTATATGTATACCAGGGAGCACAAAATCGTGTATAATACAAGCAAATTCTGTGGCGCACTAAGAAGCAATTCCGTGGCGCACCCTTTCACGTGGCGCACCTAAGAACAAGTGCGCCAAGAAACCTTATTTTTGTGGCGCACGATCAGGTGCGCCACAGAAAGCTTATTTTTGTGGCGACGTTTCTGTGGCGCACCACCCGTGCGCCACAGAATCAAATTTTCGTGCGCCACTGATGAGGCTTTTCCTACTAGTGACGGGTTTGTGGCGGTAGCTTGATCTATTTCTCATATGTTATTCATAGTTCTTAGTGCCATATGAGCTGCCTCACATGATTATGGCCATATTTGTAATACCTATGTGGTGCATGTAACACCCCAACTTTTGCAACCTTGTTTAAGTGTCCGAGTGCAAAAATCAAGGGGAAGAAAAACTTTTTCTAAAGACTAATTAAGATGAATTGCCTTGATGTGCTTGTTAACATGAATTGATTTAGTTTTCTTGTAGATAATTTCCCTTGTTCTGCTAGTTTAGGTTTTCCTGAACACCTCAACACTTCAAGATCACTTCTTCTCAACCATGTCTTGCCTGAACCAAATTTGTGATATGGTCCAACCTTTACACCTCTGACTTAAATGCCTCCACCTGTGGCAATGTCAATGCACCTACCTTGGGATCTTCCTTGTGATGTATTCTAACTCACCTTGTCCCTGATTCAAATCTTGGGACCATCTACTCCTTAATAAACCCCTCTCTTATACCCTAGACAAAAACCCTAACACCTCACGAATTTGACCTAGTCCTAAAATTGTTATCAGGTTCCATTTTGGAGCCTCTGCATTAAGCTACCCCTTGCCATCTGAGGCAATGCACTTGGTCCTGGACCTACCTTGTCTTTAGAACATCCCTACCCTACCAATGCCCTGGACTAGATCACCCATCTACCACTTACCCTTGATGGTTTGAGGCCATGTAAAAAATCTATTTTTGCAGCGTTAAAATATTCAAACTTTGGCAGTTGTTTCCTAAGCCCTCACACCTGTTATAGGTAAACTCAAGGCATGGATCCCATCTATGCAACCCCCTCTACAACTTCCATGTCTTTCATGTCCCATGCTACCCTTGCAACCTATTTATTCCACTTGATCTTATACGCTATCCAATGTTTCAACACTAGATCACTTCTTCCTCTTTTAGCTTTTGTTTTTCTTTTATCTAGTTTAATCTTCACAAAACCAAGAGTTGATATGATGGATACATAATGAAGTAATTATCTACCCTTGATATCACATTTCCCAAATTCATTTTTTTCCAAAATTCCCAAAACCCCATTGATTTTCTTCTCTAGTTTAACCACAAAACTAATTCTAGTTTTATTAAAACTTTTATTTTCTTCAAATAAAACAAGGAATGAGATTGGTACTCTTATCATCTAATTTCCACCAAAGGATGATTTCTATATCATTATTTTATTTCTTTTATTTCTTTCTTTTAACAAAATGCATGTTAATGGTACATACATCACTTCTTGCTCCTTTTTATTACCAATTAGTTTTGAGAAAATTTTACTACAAATTGTTATGCTAGTAGACCTATTTTATTTCAAATTACCATCTTGCCTCTCTTAAAATTTTCAAAGACCATTTTTTCTTTCAAATGAATTTCTCTCAATTTTGACAAATCCACATAGGATGATAAAAACCAATACCCTTACCTTAAAAACTTAAATAGAATCATCTATACATCCACCACACCACCCACGGATATGTTAATTGCCATCATCACCTTGACCACATGATTTGATGAACTATGTCATCATAATCATCTTTATTTTGTTTTGTCATTTCCATCACTATCCCTCTACACCTTTCACAATCATCTAAACCACCTCCATCTTTGGCCTTGGTCGGCATACATGACCAAATATGCACCTATCCTTGCACCCTTATGCTTGGCAACGGAGAGAGAGAAGAAAAAAGAGTCGTCCATTGCTATGCATTGACATAGTTATGTCATCCCTCCCATTCCCCTCTATTTATTGAACCCCGTCTCCATTCCCTGCTTTCTCCAGTACCACTACACCACCAGGTCGCCTGCTACAGTTCCACTTTTGTCATTTCCTGTTTGGAGAAGATGCATGGATGGGGGATAAAGATCTTTTAAGGGATCCGGTGCAACTCTCTTCTTCTCACCTCTCTCACCGACGCCAACCCCAACCCCCTTCAATGACACCTCTTGGTCACCTGCATGACCCACATGACGCTAACACGACCTGGAGCACGCTGCAGCACCCTCCCTTCTCTCCCTCTCTTGCGATGGACACCTTTGATGGCCAGCTGTGACCGGACCTCTTCTGCATAAGTGGCTGCACCAGAGGCCCATCCCGTCCCTCTTCTCTGCATCGCGCTCGCTCCCGAAGCAGCCCCGGCTCAACAGCAGTGTCGCCCTTGATCGAGATGCCCGTAGTCACCACGTCTGGGTATGCCGATTCGTTCCCAGCGCATCGATGGACCTACAGAAGCCCCCAAGCCCTAGACAGATGTAGCACTGTTCCAGGGCCATAATTAAATCACCTTATGCCACCCACGTTCCCTCACCATCTCTCCATACTCATCGAACACCTTCAAGAACGCATAGACATTGTCTCGTCCCGACAAGCTCAGCAAGCGTTTCTCCCCACTTTCGGTCGAGATGGACCCACCTCTGGATGCCAGGACGGATGCCACCGCCAGCCCTAACCATTCAGCGCTCAAGCCGTCATCATGGACGGGGTGCACGCCCGTCGCAGTGCACCACGGCCTCATCCCATTTAACTCCGAACCTGAGTCCTTCCTCACCTTCCCAGGCCTCACTCCTTCGTCACTCGCTTCCCCTCACCACCCAGAAAAGCATAAAGGAGAACTCTGCTCCGTTTCTTCCTCGCCGAAGGAGAAGGCCGAGATGGAGCTCGTCGGATTTTTCGCTCACTGTGGCCGTTGTTGTTGCCTCACTCTGCCGTCTCCCTCCATTTCTCGTGTCACTTCCCTCTCATCTTACCTATCCCCACCCTCTTTCCTACGTGTAGATCGCTTGGTGGTCGCCGTCGTCGGGGTTCTGCATGAACCAAGCCACGGTGGCCCTCGACCCTACTGTTGACTTGGAGCCCGAATGACATGTCCGTGGTGCCAGGGAAAGCAGCTTCAAGCCCCCCTTCCTTCCCAGCATCGCGAAAACGTCTCCAAGACCCTCGGAGCTCGCGCGGAGGTCGACTCCTTCAGCTTCGCCCGTACCGGAGCCGTGTTGGGCATCACCAACGCCGGGCGGCCGTCCTTGCTCGCGTTCATCATTGACCGAGCCAAGCCGCCGCACCGTCCTCCGCCTCCTCTTCATCATCCTCGAGCCCGAGGTGAGCTGCTCGTCCTCGTCCACGCTAGGGTTTGCCGTGACCGTTGAATCCATGTCCGCATCAAAGAAGAAAGGCATACATAGTCGGATTTTCATCCGACGGTTGCATGCCGGTCGTCGTGGGCCCGTGTGCTGTCGCTGTGGGGACTATCTGCATGCACGTTCAAAAGAACGTCTCCCGCGCATCCGCGGCCGAAGCTGGGCCGGCCCGGTGTTGCCCGGCCAGATCCCGACCCGTCCCCTTTTTTCTCCTAAATTTCTAGAAAATGTGCCTGTAGATCTATCCCAACTTTTAATCCACTACAAATTCCTGACACCTCCAAAAATTGTGATTCAAGTTTCTGGATGCTCCTCTACAAAATCCTAACCACCTAAAATTGTGTGCATGTATTTTACCAGTATGGTTTTGTGCTGAAAACTATTCTACTAATATGTGCTTGTTTTAGTGTTTTATTGTTTGTGAAAGTTCTGTGAGACCTTTCTGCGTGAATCCAATTTTGGTGTGTAGTAGATGTCAATACATTTTGTTTGCCATAGGTCCCACATGCAGGAGTTTCCTGGATTTTGCATGGTTAATAAACTCAGATCTGGCCAGTAGGCCCTTGTGTCATTTTTATTTTGAAAACTAAGAATGTCTTTGAAGCAAACCCAAATCATTGTGTTAGGTATCACCATAGGCTGTTAGTGTGCCAAAGGAAATATTTTTGTGAGGTATGTTCAATTTCTGGGAATTTTATATCCAAAAACAGAGTGTATTTTTAGTATAATATTTGTGATAATTATTTTAGGACTCAGAAAAATGCAAAACCAACTTTTGTGGATCACATTTTTCAATACCTATCTGGTGGTATTATGTTTACTGGTTTTCTATGCTCTGATATCTGCGCGCCTTAAAAGTGGATTGCTCTAGTTTTTGCATTGTTTAAAAGATTTTGAAAACTTGTTTGTGTATGATTCCAGTGCTTGTGTGTTCTACATGTTAATAGCTTCCAGTAGATATGATGATTGTATTGTTGTGATCCATAGAAAGTTTTAGGTCATTTATTTAGTCCCTAAGCCAATTTTGGTTTTATAAAAATCTTACCTACTATTTTAAAAACCCAAATTGAGTGAATCCAATTTCTGTAGCTTTATAAAGTCGAGCTTTAATCTCTGTGATTTTACCAAATTTTTGTGTGCATTTTTCTAGAGTGGCTTGTTAATGTGGTGTTGTTGCTTATTTTACCCTAGGGAAACTGTGTTGTCTTTGTTTAAATTGTTTTATAATGAACTTTGGCACCACACCTTTTCTGGTGGTTTCCAAAATTCATTACCTACCAGTACCTTTGTAGTTTGTATCTTGGTTTGAGGTAGAACCTTTTTAGTTAATAGATGGTATGTTTAGGCCTTCTCTAGTAACAGTAAAACTAGTCCTTTTATAAATAAAATGACCATCTTGCCCAAGGTTCTATTTAATTGATGTGTTTGTGCCTTTGAATGAGTGTTTGCTACTGGATTGAGTGTGTGTGGTTGATGCTATGTCAATGTAATGATTGTTGACCTTTCATTTCACGATGTTAGAATGCGAGTACTATCGGAAAAGAAGGAGAGGATCTTGGTGAGGATTTCAAAGAGGAAGGTCTGTCACAATCCACTTTTCAAACTTTGCATATTTTCTAGTCTTGAAAATTTGGAGCCAACAAAAACTATGTTCATGCTACTTTGTGTGTGCATAGGGTAGATGCTTGCTTATGGTAGTACTTAAAATATTTTTCTGTTTGTAGCTTCTCACCTTAGACCCTAAGTGCCATTTTTTTGAAAAGTATCTAAAACCCTAGAGCTTCTCTTTTACTGGATATCCCTCTATCCCAATTTTTTCATCACATGATCTAAAACCTTGTGGACGCTAACTCTTGTTGCCAAATTCCCTAAGCTGAGGGGGAACAATCCCCTCTCTTATCCTTGGACACCACCACTTAGGGTGGCATCACCATCACCACCATCATCTCACCACCATCACACCACCACTCTTCTTACTCCATTGCTTGTGCCATGATTCTTTTTGCAACATTTTTGCCCCAAGGGCATGCAAGTCCCTTGCATGCACCCTCTCTCTTTGGTCCCTACCCTCTCTCTTTCTCTCTCTTTTTTCTGGGGTGCAAACCCTAAGAGGGGACACTTCCCCCTCTCATATCTTCTCTCTTTTTCTCCCTCTATTTCCCCCCCTTTTTCCTCTCTGGTTGGGCCGAGGCCAACCCTCCCCTCTCTTCTCCACCACCCCTGGCCCAACCCCAAAACCCTAGCTAACCCTTCCCTCTCCCTCTCACCGGCCCAACACGGCCAGCCCACCCCTCCCACCAAAACCCTAGCCCAGGCCAACGCGCGCACGCCTGGCAGCCTCCCGCGCAACTTCAACGAGGCAATGCCTCGGTTCCCCTCCCACGCCTCGTCTTCATGCGTTGGGTGCCTTGATCCCCTCCCTTCCGCCCGCGTCGCCCGTTGGGCACGGCAGATCCCCCGGTCCCCCTCATCTGCCTATAAAAGCAGCCTCTACAGCCACTCCCTCCCCTTTCACCACACTCCCACACCCCACTTCCCCCTGCCAACCACGCTGCAGCGCTTCTCGAGCTGCCGCTGCTCGTCGACACTGCTCCGGTGACCGTGGTCACCGCGTGGGTGACACGCGAGGTGGAGCTCACCTCTGACGACCACGCCGCCTCCCCTTCTTCTTCATCACCATCCTCCACCTCTACCCAGCCCTGACCCTGCCCCTCTCTTCGCCTAGGGCCACTGGAGGACGATGCCATCGCCACGCTGGGGACATATGCGGAGGAGGAGAAGGGCGCCGCCAAGCCTCCCCTGCACGCCACCAGAACTCCACCACCGTGCCAGGAGGCCGCCGAGCCCCTGCCTCCCACCAGTAAGCCCTGGCCGCCCCTCCATTCTTCTTTGCCGCCGTGCGTTGCATGGATGTGGAGGAGACGACGCCTTCGGGCCGTCTGATCCCCATCCCGTGGCTGCAAGGGCCATGCACGCCACGGTGGCCATGCAGGCCTAGCCCGCCACGGGCCCGCCCTTTTTCTTTTCTTTTTTCCTTTTTTTTTTACTTTTTCTTCTCCCACGCCACCTGGAATTCCCCTTGGGCCGGCCCATCTCTGTGCACTGGCATGGCCCAACTCCTTCCCGCCCATTTTAATCGTTTGAAATTTTGAATCTCTGTTTAAAAATTGAATAAGTACATGTGAGCCAAAATGCAAATAACTTTAGTTTGGCACATCCAATTTGAGTGAAACCAATTGCGTTAGAACAAGATTTTCAATACCTTTGAGATGCCACTGTTCTTGTATTTTTTGGATTTTTATACGCTTTTTTGCATGATAATCTTGCTCTATGTATAGTTTAGTCTCAAAGTAATTTGTAAAATTGTAGGATTAATATATTTTAGTGAATCCAATTTTTCTAATATTGTTTTAGTGCTGGCCATCTAGAAAAATTAGTATTAGCCTTTCTTCATGCAAATTTGTTACTATTAGAGATAGTTTTGTGTCACATGAAATTTTGAACCTAAACCCTTTGTTTTTATTCAAGTCTTTAACCACTCCTTTTTCTTAAAAATGGCCAACTCATGTTTTAATCTTTCCAAACACATACCCCTGCATACTTAGATTTGTTTTATTTAAACCTTGATCTTGAGTTGGAATATGGTGTTGATTTTATGTTGTTGCTCGTTTATTTTTGCGACGCTAGATTTGAACGTGGGTGAAGTTGAAGGAGAAGAAGTGGGTGAAGGATTTGAAGAAAACCAGGGACTAGCAACCAAGGCAATCCATACTTTGATCTCCCGTTGCTATATTACTTGTTGTTGTTTGCCTTCTTGAAATCCTTGCCTCTTGATCCATCTTGGGTTGATCCTACTTATGTTGACAGTATGCATGCTTATCCTAAGAATGCATGACCCCCTTAACACCTCAACTATCATATCCTTAGTGGTATGATGGCTAGCATCATGCCCCTTGTTGTTATGCTTAGTTCATCTCAATAAAACCTTAGGTTGGGAACCCCGATGTTTTATGTTTTGGAAAGGCTTTGAAAATTTTGGGAAGATGTGGTCTTGCCCAAGTGTTGTTTCAAGAGAAAGGTCTTGATGTTTCAGAAAGTCGTTTATGGTTAGTTGATAATAAAAGGAAGAGTGGGTAAAATGCTTCAAAAAGAGCACTACGTATAAGTGTTCGTCATCCCAACTTTTTATCGTGCAACCACACTACCATGAGGAGGGACGGGGCTTAGCTCGTAGTTTGTTCTTCTTAACATGGGATACCGCACAACTATATAAGGGTAAGGCTACCCCTGAATCTGGGTTGTCGTTGGTCGAGAAAATAGTATAACGGGATGCCTTCTGGGCTACCCGTCTGGAAGACACTATGGGTCTCCCGTCGTGGCAATGGAGTCACACTCAAAGAGAGGTGAGCTGCCATGGTTTGCCGGGAAGGTACATACTCCATAGGGTAGGATCCTATGTTAAGACGAATAGGAGAAAGGTTATGTCCGAGTTTTTGTCATGGCATAGTTGATATGCGGGGATGATACCCACATGATAGACTCGCGGATCTTGTGGGGAAGTGCGCAAACTCTGCAGAGTATCAATCTATTCGAATAGCCGCTTCCGCGGTCATGGACGAGTTGTAATGTCCATACTTAACCGGGGCTAGTTTTGTTTTAGAAATGTTTTACAAAGAGAAAGTTGTTCGCAGAGTACCGGAAGGGTACGGGGAAAGTTTTTCTGACCATATGGAGATGGTCGGAAAGGAAATAAATAGGGTTACCCCCATCCTAGCGGTTTTATGTTGTAGAACTCTTTTGAAGTATCTTCTTCAACAAAGATATAGAGATGTCATAGCACCTCTTTTGAAGTATCTTCTTCAACCAGGATATAGAGATGTCGTAGGACCCCTTTGAGGTTTCCACTTCAATAAAGTAGTAAATATGCTACATCCACAAGAGAAACTGCTTCTCTTTTACATGCTATATCCACAAGAGAAACTAGTCTTTCCCTCCTGTCATCCTAGACTAGCACTTGTTATCTTGCACTCTTGCAAAGTACCTTCTTGATGGTTTGTGAGTTGAATTCCAATGTACTCACGGCTTTGTCCCTGGCTATTAACTTGGCTAGACTATGAGGAGGAGTTCGAAGATGATGGAGGTTACCAGGACGACTATGCGACCTAGGACGATCTCCCAGTTAGCTTCCTGTAGGGTTTAAGGCATGACTTGGGCCTGA
This sequence comes from Lolium rigidum, assembly GCF_022539505.1. Lineage (NCBI taxonomy): Eukaryota > Viridiplantae > Streptophyta > Magnoliopsida > Poales > Poaceae > Lolium > Lolium rigidum. The sequence goes on along the minus strand of NW_025900699.1, from coordinate 31,025 downwards.
CGCCGTTGATTTGTATCCGCTGCAAGTGTTTGTTGTATTCAGCCCGAAGTGGCATTTATGTAAGACTTGGTCATATGACCATATGTAAGACTTATTTATTTGGTACTATGTAATGTATGATGTAACTTTGTTTTATTAGTTCGGTTATGTGCTCATGGTACACTGATCATGGGATCGTGAGTTGAATGCATAACGGGTATTTCGAACAGCTAGTCCGGGGTCCCCACAGAGCTGGTATCAGAGCCATCCTGACTGTAGGAGACCTTAGTTAGCATTTGCGTTAATGTAGGACAACAATACTTTCGATATCAAAAACGAGATGACTATATGCTAAAAAAATGCCTTGTCTCTCCCCTAAGTTATTTTAAATCTAAGTTACTTGCATTAATCCTTAAAGTTTTACTTTATGTACTTAAAATTTTGCGCACCTTGGTCATATTACTAATTGCAACCTTAAAATTTTGTGTAGATGGTGGATGTCATGTACACCAAGAGCCGTCAGCTTGGTGTTGAGTAGCCTCGGTACCTTTTCGAGTCCGCCGTTATCGAGGTGTCGCAGGCCGTGGGACGCTTGCTTCCCGAGGTGAAGGGTGGGCAGATGATCAGCATGGAGTACAGAGAGCTGTCCTGGATGGTGGTGTGCACTCTTCGGGGTTCCCATGTGGCGAACCTCGAGGAGATTGAGATCCAGTTGTTCGATCGCACTTGGGAGGAAGGACTTGTGAGGTTGATGCAGGCAGCCCTTGCTTGCCTTGTGTTTCACCACCGTGAGGAGCTGGAGTCCAAGGGACTTCCCCATGCACACTTGGGATGCCACGACGAGGAGGGCATCGCCACCGTGGTGCCTTACACTTGCCCACTCGGTCGCCAGGCTTCCTAGTTGGAGTACCTTCTCTACAAGACTCAGGCCAGCCTCGACCCCAACAGGATGGAGAATGAGGTGCTGAAGTCCGAGCTTGAGGAGGCCAAGGAGGAGCTGAAGTTAGCGAAGCTCGGGGGGCCGCCGCCAGAGGAGACTGAAGCTTCGAGTTAGAGAGTCCAACTATATGCTGAAGGTCAAGGTGATGCACCTCAAGGTCGCCCTCCGTGAGGCCGAGGACAAGATTGAGAGGACGAGGGTGAGGATCTCCGTAAGGAGAATGCCGCACTCCTGAGTGACGATGATGACTACATGGAGGATGAGGGGTAAAAATGGTACGGGCAAGACAATGATGAGGATGAGGAGGACCTCGCCTTCATCAACAATGAGCCCGAGGACCCCAAGCCCCTTCCACCCCAGGAGTCGACGGTTGAGGAGGAGGAGGACCCTGTTGAGCCCGCCGTTCGAGGACGACACTATTGTCCTCGACAACGACTAGTCTGATGCACCTTCGATAGCGATGTTATGTGATGTTGTCCCTCTTGTATCGCGACGTACGATGTTGGTCCAGCTGTGACCTTGACTTGCTTGTGAAACTATGATCTTTTGGTAGTATCTACGCTATGGTTATGCTTGCATATGTTTATGTGTTTATTGCTTTTTGAATTTTCAACAAGTTTTTATGCATCCCATCTCCCCCCTTAAAAGAGCCTTGCATATTGGTGTTTTCCCTTTGCCTTATACCTTTGTCTCATCATATGGTTGAAACTCGCCGTGGCGGTTCTGGAAGCCAAAACGACCCTCCAGCCCCACCTAATCCCAACATGGCCCAGATCTTGCGCCTTCTAATGGAGGATCACCAAGCTGCCTGAGCTGAAAGTCAAGCCAACATTGCGGCACTGCAGCATATTGCATAGCTTGCCGCGGGTAACAACAACAACAATGAGGGGAATGGTGAGGAAGCACCAAGGCCCCGACTGAGAGACTTCCAGAACACCAACCCACCCGTGTTCTCCAAGTGCACTGCACCTCTTGATGCGGACGACTAGCTCCGCACCATTGAGAACAATCTAGAAGTTGCCGCTGTTGGAGACAATGAGAAAGTGATTCTCGCCACGCACTTCCTTGATGGACCTGCTAGGGCGTTGTGGGAAAATGTCAAGGCCATGCAAGCTGAACACCATGTGATCAACTAGGAAGAGTTCACCACTAAGTTCCGCAAAGCCCACATCCCCACTGGACTAATCTAGATGAAAAGAGATGAGTTCTTCAACCTGAAGTAGAAGAACACTAGTGTGGTCGAGTACCTTGATAAGTTCAACACGCTGGCTAGGTACTCCCCTCATGACACTGACACCGACGGGAAGAAGCGAGACCGTTTCCTTAATGGTCTGCATGAGGAGATCCAGAGCATTCTGGTGGTTGTTCCCTATCCGGACCTGGAAGCGCTGGTGGATGCCGCCATGATGGTTGGATCAAAGCGCAAGGCCGCCTATGAGACTCGCAAGCGCAAGATGCAGTTGCACCAGAGTGGACCCAGCAATGCAAGGTTCCGCAGCCCGCCTCCACCTAGGCCGGCGCCTCAGCCCTAGAGAGCTCTAGCCCCAGCTTATCGCCCAACCAACAACAACCCCAATTGCCAAGCTATGCCACAACGTTCTGGAGGAGGAAACTACAAAAACAACAACCCCCGCAATAACCCCAATGTTCGTGCGCCGGGGGATGGCTGTTTTGCTTGTGGACAGCCTGGACACTTCTCTCGTGAGTGCCCCCCTAAGATGAACGCCACTCAGTGCCCCAATGCACCAAGGCCAAGCTCGTGCAGCAACTGGAAATAAGCCCCCACCCAAGAAACAAGCCAATGCTGCCAGGGGACATCTGAATCATGTCAATGTTGAGGAAGCTGAGGAATCTCCCGACATTGTGATGGGTATGTTCCTAGTCCACTCCACCGCTGCAAGAGTTTTATTTGATTCCGGAGCATCGCATTCTTTTGTTACTGAACCCTTTGTTAAGAAAAGTGGGATGACACCAACCCTTATGGATAGACTCATGCTAGTGCAAATACTCGGATCCATTGCCAAAGCCCATCTATCCTGCAAACAAGTCCCTATAGAAATCCAAGGAGTACCATTCCAAGCTAAACTCATAGTTGTAGGAGCCCAAGGCTTAGAGGTAATACTTGGGATGGATTGGATGACTGTGGGGACCCCGGACTAGCTGTCCGAAATTCCCGTTATGTATACAGTTCACGATCCCATGATCAGTGCGCCGTGAACACATAACCGAACTGATATCAAAGTTACATCACCCATTACAAAACGGAATAAGAAAATTACAACAAGGTCACATGACCAATCTTTACATAATAGCCTCGAAGGGCCTAACTTAATCATCAGAGTAGCGGAATCACTTCAGCAGCATAGAGCCCGAGTCATCTTCCTTAACCCTACCGGCAACTGACTGGGAAGACGTTCCTAGCTCGCATAGACTTCATCCAAGTCCTTCTTCATTTGTCGAATTCCTCCAAGTCTGGCCAAGTAAATAGCCAGGGACAAAAGCCGTGAGTACATTTGGAATTGTACTCGCAAACCATCAAGAAGGTACTTTGCACGAGTGCAAGATAACAAGTGCTAATCTAGATGACAAGAGGGGAGAGCTAATTTCTCTTTTGGAAACAACATGTAGAAGAGAAGTAGTTTCTCTTGTGGATATATCACAAGAAAGAGAAATAGTTTCTCTTGTGGATGTAGCATCTCAACATCACAGTTGAGGGGACACTAAGAAGATCCTATGACATCTCTATATCTTTGTTGAAGAAGATACTTCAAAAGAGTTCTACAACATAAAACACTAGGATGGGAGTAACCCAGTTTATTTCCTTTCCGACCATCTCCATATGGTCAACCAAACCATTCTAGTACCCTTTCGGTACTCTGAAAACAAGTTCCTTTTTTCCTTTGGTAAACACTTTCTCAAATAAAACTCATTAGGCTAAGCAACAGCCGTTTCAACCGTCCATGGCCGCGGACACGGCTATTCGAATAGATTTGACTCTGCACAGTTTGCACACTTTCCCCACAAGATCCGCGAGTTCATCATGTGGGCATCATCCCCGCATATCAACTATGCCATGACAAAAACTCGGACATAGCCTTTCGCCTATTTCGTCTTAGCACGGGATCCTACCCTATGGAGTATGTATCTCCTCGACACTGTGGCAGCTCACCTCACTTTGAGCGTGGCTCCACCGCCAAGCCAGGAGACCCATAGTGTCTTCCGGACGGGTAGCCCTAAAGGCATCCCGTTATACTATTGCCTCCAACCACGGCAATCCGGACTCGGGGGTAACCTTACACTACTAGCAAAAAGCCTAGCCGTAAGATGGGTGTTAGTGGCGCACCAAGAGGGCAGTGCGCCACTACTACTTAGCAGTGGCGCACCGGAAAGTGGTGGGCCACTATTAAAAATGTAGTAGTGGCGCACCTCTCCTGCGGTGTGCCACCACTAAGTTTGACCATGGGTTTGACCCAGCCTTATACATAGCAATGGCGCACCGTGTAGAGGTGCCCCACAGCTATTTTTTGTAGCAGTGGCGCACCTCTACATGGTGCGCCATTACTATGTAAAGGGGAGGATGGAAATGTTTGGGCACCACTTAGCAGTGGCGCACCAAGTGGATCGCCTTTTGGAGTTTGCAAAAAATAAAAGAAATAGATAAAAAATTCAAAAAACTAAATCCTTTGAAATGCCCATGTAATATGTCATCTAGGTTTAGTGAAAATTGAAAAAAATGAATTTTGATATATTATGCAAAATGGCGTCATGGTTCGGTAAAACGGGATTTCTGGTTGCATACGACCTCCGATGAAAAACTTTTTTATATCAAAATCGATCTACGCGAAATTTCCTATTCGAGTTCAACTGCCTACGGCCATTTGGAGAAAAAATGGATTCGTCTAATTCAAAACAGAAACAGGACTTTTTTCAGGTTTTAGATTTTGGGCAAAAAATAGAAAAAAAATAGCGGTGGCGCACCCATGCCTTGGTGCGCCACTGCTAAGCTTCCCGCCCACGAATTTCAAAATGGAGGAGCCGGCCACTTAACCCCCTCCTCCCTCCTCCCTCCTCCTCCTGCTTTCATTCTCCTCTCCTCCTCGTGCTCTCCTCCTCTCCTCTCCTCCTTTCACTCCGGCGACTTCCTCCTCTCCTCTCCTCCATTCACTCCGGCGACCTCCTCCTCTCCTCTCCTCCTTTCACTCCGGCGACCTCCTCCTCTCCTCTCCTCCTTTCACTCCGGCGACCTCCTCCTCTCCTCTCCTCCTTTCACTCCGGCGACCTCCTCCTCTCCTCTCCTCCTTTCACTCCGGCGACCTCCTCCACTATGTCGAGCTCCGGTGACCTTACTTTCCGGCGAACTCCGGTGACCTTACTCTCCGACGACCCTCAGGCGACCCTCTAGCCTCCATTACCTCTGGCCTTCGTCCTCTTGTTCATCCTCTCCTACATCTCCTCACCTCTCTTCACCTCTCCTACGTCCCTCATCCATCACCACCGGCGGCTAGGCTAAGAAAAATGAGAATGAACATTGCAAAAATAATTCTAGCAACAAGAACGAGAAAAAATAACGAGCCAAAAAAATTCGAAACGAAATGTGCCGGATCCGGATCCCGATCCGGATCCGGATCTAGAAATTTCAAATTTTAGTAGTGGCGCACCTTTTTTCTATCCAGTGGCGCACCTTAGACGTTTAGGAGTGGCGCACCATGAAGCTAGTAGTGGCGCACTACCCGGTGCGCCACTGCTAAGCCAAATAGCAATGGCGCACCACTAGTGCGCCACTACTAAAAGTTAGCAGTGGCGTGATAACAGTGGCGCACCACTAGTGCGCCACTGATGGGTAAAAGTGGTGCGCCACTGATTGCCCTTTTCCTAGTAGTGTTACCCTTGTATAGTTGTGCGGTGTTGTCAACACCCGGATTTTTAATTCCAGATGCCTATTATTCCGTACATCGCAATCCCATGAAGATTGTTTTTGCGAGACATAATAAGTTCATATCACAGCACATCATTCATTACAAACCATAATTGTCTTACATCAAAGGATCACATGATCCAGTCTTAATACAACAATTGATCTAAAGATCAAATACATAACACATAGCGGAAGATACGTAGTAGCGGTCCATCTGTTCCACAGGCAACGCTTGATGTCAGGAGGTAGTCCTAGTTAGCGTAGACATCTTGATGTCCACCTTCCGGGTACTGGTTCTCCTCTTCATAGTCTGTCCATTTGAATAGCCAGGGACAAAGCCATGAGTACTTTAAAGTACTCTCAAACTATACTAATAGAAGTACTATTAGCTCTAAGTAAGTTCTAAGCTCTAGGTTCATTTGCACAAAGCCAGTTTTATTTCATAAGCACTTACTAGTTAAGACTCTTCATTTACCTAGACTTACTCAAGTGGGAACATTAGTGTCATTCCCACAACTCTGTTGTGATTCAAGTCAAAGTCACATTTCAAGTCACCATCTATTGTTAGAAAACATCTGACAACGGAATAGTATGGCCATCCAACTGTCCATGACCGTGAACGCGGCTATTCGAGTAGTTTAACACTCTGCAGAGGTCGTACTATTGTGCCACAACTTTTGATTACATCCGTCAGGGATAGCCCTGAATCATCATAACTCAGTATGCGGATCATCAACCATTAACCTTTCACTTACATACCCTAGTATAGGCACCTTCCCTATGAGCTTGGCCTCCTAGTGATGGCAAACTGCCATCCTAGGAACTGCACAGGGCTTGGGTAGGATATTCATCTCTTTTTCATGTCATTTCACTTTTAACGGAGGCATCCTCGGCATAACCTCTATGACACTTGTTCAGAGGGAACCCATACTAAGATACATAAATTTCCAGCTAAAGCCTACCCATAATAAGGTATTGTGGGGGTGATAACCCACAAGTATAGGGGTTCGCAGCAGTCTTCGCGGGTAGTAAAACCCAATTTATTGATTCGACACAAGGGGAGACAAAGAATACTTGAAAGCCTTAACAGCGGAGTTGTCAATTCAGCTGCACCTGGAAACAGACTTGCTTGCAAGAGTTTATCAGTAGTAACAGTTTTATAGCAGTAGCGATAGTGAAATAACAGCAGCAGAGTAACAGAGACAGCAGTAGTGATTTTAGTAAACAGCAGGATTAAAATACTGTAGGCACGGGGACGGATAACGGGCGTTGCATGGATGAGAGAAACTCATATAACAATCAAGCAGGGCATTTGCAGATAATAATAAAACGGTGTCCAAGTACAAAGCAATCAATAGGCATGTGTTCCAATTATAGTCGTACGTGCTCGCAATGAGAAACTTGCACAACATCTTTTGTCCTACCAGCCGGTGGCAGCCGGGCCTCAAGGGAATCTACTCGGATATTAAGGTACTCCTTTTAATAGAGTACCGGAGCAAAGCATTAACACTCCGTGAACACATGTGATCCTCACATCACTACCATCCCCTCCGGTTGTCCCGATTTCTGTCACTTCGGGGCCATTGGTTCCGGACAGCGACATGTGTATACAACTTGCAGGTAAGACCATAAACAATGAATATCATGATGAAATAATAACATGTTCAGATCTGAGATCATGGCACTCGAGCCCTAGTGACAAGCATTAAGCATAACAAGTTGCAACAATATCATCAAAGTACCAATTACGGACACTAGGCACTATGCCCTAACAATCTTATACTATTACATGACCAATCTCATCCAATCCCTACCATCCCCTTCAGCCTACAGCGGGGGAATTACTCACACATGGATGGGTGATGTCTACGGGTGCTTCTATTCTTGTAGACAGTGTTGGGCCTCCAAGAGCAGAGGTTTGTAGAACAGCAGCAAGTTTCCCTTAAGTGGATCACCCAAGGTTTATCGAACTCAGGGAGGAAGAGGTCAAAGATATCCCTCTCATGCAACCCCGCAACCACAAAGCAAGAAGTCTCTTGTGTCCCCAACACACCTAATAGGTGTACTAGTTCGGCGAAGAGATAGTGAAATACAGGTGGTATGAATATATATGAGCAGTAGCAACGGCACCGGAAAAGTGCTTTGCCCAGGACAAGTAAACAAGCAGTAGTAACGCAGCAGTAGTAACGCAAAAAACCAGTAAACAAGCAGCGATAGCAGTATTTAGGAACAAGGCCTAGGGATTAGACTTTCACTAGTGGACACTCTCAACTTTGATCACATAACGGAATAGATAAATGCATACTCTACACTCTTGTTGGATGATGAACACATTGCGTAGGATTACACGAATCCTCAATGCCGGAGTTAACAAGCTCCACAATTCAATGTTCATATTTAAATAACCTTAGAGTGCATGAAAGATCAATTCGACTAAACGAAGTACTAACATAGCATGCACACTGTCACCTTCATGCTGTGTAGGAGGAATAATACACATCAATACTATCATAGCAATAGTTAACTTCATAATCTACAAGAGATCATAATCATAGCATACGCCAAGTACTAACACGGATGCACACACTGTCACCATTACACCGTGCAGGAGGAATAAAACTACTTTAATAACATTGCTAGAGTAGCACATAGATAAATTGTGATACAAAATACATTGCAATCATAAAGAGATATAAATAAGCACTCACTACGCCATTCAACAGTGAATAAGTATTCTGTGAAATATAGCCTAAGAGACCCACACGGTGCACACACTGTCACCTTTACACACGTGGGACAAGGAGTCTCCGGAGATCACATGAGTAAAATTCACTTGACTAGCATAACGACATCTAGATTACAAGCATCATCATATGAATCTCAATCATGTAAGGCAGCTCATGAGATTATTGTATTGAAGTACATAGGAGAGAGATGAACCACATAGCTACCGGTACAGCCCCGAGCCTCGATGGAGAACTACTCCCTCCTCATGGGAGCAGCAGCGGTGATGAAGATGGCGGTGGAGATGGCAGCGGTGTCGATGGAGGAGCCTTCCGGGGGCACTTCCCCGCTCCGGCAGGGTGCCGGAACGGAGACTCCTGTCCCCCAGATCTTGGCTTCGCGATGGCGGCGGCTCCGGAAGGTTTTCCGTATCGTGGTTTTTCGTATCGGGGGTTTCGCGACGGAGGCTTTAAGTAGGCGGAAGGGCAGAGTCGGGGGCCGACGAGGGGCCCACACCATAGGGCGGCGCGGGCCCCCTTGGCCGCGCGGCCCTATGGTGGCGGCGCCTCGTCGCCCCACTTCGTATCCCTTTCGGTCTTCTGGAAGGTTCGTGGCAAAATAGGACCCCGGGTCTTGATTTCGTCCAATTCCGAGAATATTTCGTTACTAGGATTTCTGAAACCAAAAACAGCAGAAAACAGCAACTGGCACTTCGGCATCTTGTTAATAGGTTAGTTCCAGAAAATGCACGAATCTCTACTATATTAAATGGCTAGAGGTGGTGAGATGGTTGGTTGGTACGTCCTTTCCCTTTCTGGTCGGTAGCGCCTACGCGTGTGGCCGCTCTTTCCCGTCTATCTAGCACGATCTGGTTCGTGGTATGTCTCATCGCACCGAAAGTGGGGTCCTCTCACGCGCCTTAGCAGTTCACACACGTCTTCTCTCGAGCAACTGCCGCACGCCCACCTTACCCGAGCGCCGCCGCCCACCACGAGCTTCCTAGCTTTAGCCGCCGCCATTGAAGGATGAGGCGGTCGTCAGCAGCTTCATAGAACCACATCACTAACACAGGTGCCGCCACAAGCCTCCTCGTGTCTTTCCTTGGCAAAGATATCCCCCCTGCCACGATTCGAGAGAGCGCTGATCGACGCCGCGGCTGCCGCCGATGCAATGGGGCTGCTGGAGTTCCCTCCGATTCCAAGGCCGCGACCCTGACGGCTGCTTCATCTCCGGCATCTTCAGCGACGAGCACGGCGATAAGCCGTGGATCCCCGGGTTCGTCGAAATCATCCGCCGTGAACACGCCTCAGGCAAGCGCAACATCAGTCCATGTCTTCCTCGTCCACCAGGTTTGTTGTGGCCGGGTGCTCTTTAATTTCTTTGCTTGATTCTCAATTCCTAACTCGTTCGGTTCGTTCCTTCTTGGCTCCTCTGGTCTGATGTGGGGCTTGAATGGTAATTAAACTTGCTATTTTTACTGCGCCTGGTTCAGTCTCATGTCTAATTTACTGCACCTCGTATGCAGTTACAAGGCAATTTGTTTTTCAGATTCGGTGTCTAAATGAACAATTGATCATCATTTTACTTGTTCTACCTAGGTGTTATGTGTGAAAGAGGTCGAGAAGGAATCACAAAAAGGATCAGCATCATGAGGTCATGAGCGAGTTGAAGTTTTTCTTAATTGTTTGTCTAGCACAATTGTAATGTGGAAGCCGCAAAGTTTCTACTGTTAAGTAATCATGCAAGTGAACAATAAAAATGATATTTTATTGATATTCATCCGACAAGCTATATAAATCCAGATTGTGTTATAGGCAGGCATCGAAGAGTGGTTATCCAAGAATGCATGGCTGAAAGAGCTTACCACAGGCATTAGCTTGGCCAGAGCTTCTTTTCTTGTTGTAGTCTCAGTGTCATTGATTAAGACGCTGCACTATCATATTATAACTTGGAATCGTTTATTGGGGTAGACCTTAGTGATTTCTTCTTTGTACTTGGGAGCCGGCGGTCCATTACATCCATCTTACCCACTGAAGTAGCTGCAGTTACATTGTATATCACGTTTGGGATAATTATTTTGTAGAGAAAAACAATCAGATAATGTTATTGGGTAAACTGCAGTTTGTTGAGCGGTGATGCTATATATATTTCATACCGTATATTTGAGAACAAAATTTGCATGTATGCGTCCACGGCCCAGATGAAAATAAATTAGGTCGTGTATAAGTAAGTACTGTATTAGATCGATGTGGTGTTTTTTCTTGACCTTAGTTAGTCGAAATGGCTTGGGTTGTACATTATATTTGTTTTTTAGCTGCTTTAGAATTGGTAGGCTTTAGAATCCATGTTTCTTTGGACACGTCTACAGTTAATAGAAACATTAGCGTATCCTTTAATCTATCGGAATAGCTTCGTTGAGAAGTATTAATTCCGCTGTTACTACTTATTTCCCTTTCTTGTTTGTAAAAGATCGAGCTTTGTGTTGCACATACCACTTTCAATATGTTTGCTCCAATCAGTGTTGTCAAACGTTCATAGTGCATACCCACAGCTATAATATTTTTTGCTGCAACCTCATCTAAATTTATATTCTGCCCGAACTAGGTCGCATTAGTTGTCCAAGAAAAAAGCTCTAGATTTAGACTGTTAGGCTTATTCTTGTAAAGTGGAGTGGTTTGTCTCTATTATATTTTTGTCAGATAGCTTCCAGGTTCAATTTTCCATGCTTGAACAAAATCCAATTAGGCATTGCAAACATCTCTTTCTTGTTCTATTTCCTACTAGCTACCAGTGTGTTCTCCGTTGGTTATATTCATTTATTTGTTTGTTTTCTGCAGAGTCCAGGCTCAAGTGAAATGGGAAGCGCAGTTGTGAAATCTATGAAAAAGTGACATCCATGTTCAAGAAAACCGTGATTCACAGTGATTCTTCTATTAATTGGTTCCCAAGCATTCAGGTTAGAGAAGTCTTAATTCTCTGCTGTAGATATTCTGAACAATATTGATACTATGCTCTGGTTCTTTACGAGTTCTTGATTTGTTTGAGTGAGGTTTATGGATTTTCATGTGTTTTGTGTGAGTCATCTCCACTTGCAAGCATCTGATCTCTTCAGACATTATCACTCTTGTCTTATTGTGACCTTGCTGCTCCTAGGGATTCTGCGGATGGATTCCTACCTCGGATGACTTTATCAATCTTTTTGGTTACATTAATTGTGTCTGTATTACTGTCGTGGGTCTACGACCATTTTGTCATGCTGGTTACCGTAGTATATACCTGCCCGAGTGTTGAAAAAAGTTTGAGTTGCAAATCAGTATCTATCAGGTGTCAGCGAAAGAGCACTTGCAGGGATAATGTAAGTTCATGTTGGATTTAGCCTGACATGCATTTGCAGACAATGAACCTGTATACCAAAAGTATTGTCCTCTACGGAAGAATTAACTTGGCAAACTGATACGTCCCTACAGAAGGAATTAACGGTGAAGTACATTATCATGTGAACTAATGGACATGGCATCATTTTATGGCATATGCTTCTATGAGCATGAATAGTTTTGATTTCTTGACCACGTACCCTAGATTGCACTCCGAGTCTGAGATATCCCACCCACCTCTTTGGAAAAAATATTACCGATCGATTACTATTGTGAACTAGGCCATTTTTTGATAAGGAAAAAATGTTCTGCTGATGTAGTTACCACTAGAAAAGCAATGATACTTTATATTTAGTTACCTACGGGTGTGACAATGTAGTGCAAAGAACCAAATATCTATTTGGCCAAAAACACCATTATGTATAGCCATATGGGTGATTACTCTGATGTGCAATGTCAGACAAGCCATTACAACTGCAATACTTGCTCACCATAGACCAGCCATACTAATTATCTAGTTTCGTGCTCCATGCTGCATTTCGTGCTGTAAAGCCTATTGCAGTTCGGCAGTAGCTTGTGCAATTTCAACAACGCATTTTACATTTGAATAAATACTTTCTGTAAGATATTATTAGTGCAGAGTGTACCTATCTTGCACTCAAGGATGATGATTGATTTTGTATATTTACTCTCCACGTGTTCTGCAGGAAAGTCATACATACAGTGGGGCCTAAATATGTTGTCAAGTAATATTACACAGCTGGAGAAAGTGCACTTAGCTACTGCTACAGGTCTTGTTTGGAACTACTATTCGAGATTGGTTTTGACAGGTATATCAAAAGTTTTGACGCTTGGATACTTACACTTTTATTTATCTAACTTTTTTTTGTCTTGAAAGGTATATTAAAAGTTGATTGTACCATGTTTGATTCCTATTGTTGTTAAAAAAATACAGAAAATTCTCAACCTCTAAACTTATCCAAGATTTTTGAACCTTGCAACTACAATAGCAGAAAGATAGACTTCTGCCCCCACATCATTTAATTGCATTGCAACACACAATAGAAGGTAATCATATCCATAACTCGTAGCTACCTGCAGATCATTCCTTGTTGCAGAATATTAAGAAGGTCTCCAAATGTTAATCTGGGTGAAATGGTTAAGGCCAGACTTCAACCATTATCTCTGTGATGAACAAGTTCAAGAAAAATATACTTTCGGTATACCTCAGTGGCTCGGTCTGACGCAGACCTCAGGTTCCTCTTTTTCATTATATACTTTCTTTCTCGTGAGTCATGACTTCCTCGCATATAATTTTTACCGATCAAGCTGAGAATGTTAGTGTAGAATAGCTGACTGGTATAAAAGATTTTGAATTAAAACAAAATAATAGTAATTCGTTATTCCATGGCGATACACCACCATATATATCCCTTAGATTTTGTCATCAAATACATGTTAGGCTTGTTGTTCTTCTATTTTCCTATTCATGTAGACCTTGATCCTAGCTGCAATGTTAACCCTATTGAAAGTACACCTGCCTAACTATTATCCCTATGCAATGTCCGTGCCTAGGTGCATGATTCCCCCCCTCCCCTTCACTTTTGCATGAGTATGGGAAGGTGGTACCAGAGGCTCGCATGGACATGGATCCAGGAGAGTACTGTTGCCTTAGTGTGCTATTGAAATTTGGCATCAACGGTAGGCGTCAAATACGTCAAATACTCGCCTTGTGGTACCTGCGGACACATGACAATTGCTTTAGTGGTCATATTTGTATGTTCACGCAAGTAATACTTTTTTTGGGTTTTGGTTGTTTTGGTTTGATTACCTTTTATTTTGTGTTGTATGCAACTGAGTGATGCAACTGCTCCTTTGAGCATATATGAAAGCCCAATGTGTTATTTTCTGATCAGGTACAAAGGTAATACGGAGTACATCAGTTCAGCTATAGTCCTCTTCAAGGAGCTACACTATTTATATTGCAATGCACAAAAAGTATACGGGTCATCAGATTTTGGCATATACCGTTCAGTTTCATGTTGCTATAAAAACTTGATGCATGCTTTGAAAAAGTATTGAGCGGCACAAAGTTGCACAATCGCAGTTTGACATCTTCAAATCTTAAAAACCATACTTCCTTATTTCGGAAATAGTGTCGCACATTTTCTAAATTCACATGTATCTACAATTCTACACAGTAAAACACATCCACATACATGCAAATATGAAAAAATTTGCAACACTTTTTTCTGAATGGAGGGAGTACACCTCAGCAAAGCACACATATCTTGTTGGAGGCATTTTTTTAGTTTTAGTATGAGATAGTTAATTAGTTCTTTATTTTATAATATAAGATGTTCTTACCATCAATGTACTTGGTTATAGTAACACCTTATATTATGGGATGGAAGGAGTAATAAGTTAGGTTTGGCTTTGTAAAACTATAGCTTGAAGCAAAATGATGTTAAATTAAAGTGTTTATAGAATTACACTTGAAGCAATATGGAGTCTTAAGATTTTTGAAATACTATGTGACTAATGTGTTATATATACAGACATTTCACGTGTATTATATTGATTTTTTTTGGTGAGGAAGTAAAATTGAGAGTCCGTGGCAGCGCACGGGCATTCAACTAGTATGACATAAAGTGTGCATAAAACATGTAGGTATCATCAATAATATGGCATGGATCATAAGAAATTATCGATACGTCGGAGACGTATCAATGGGGGAAACATGGCTGGTCGATGGAGAGGCGTCGGTGGTGATGGTGGCGATGATCTCCTCCAATTCCCCGTCCCGGCGGAGTGCCAGAACGGAGACTTCTGGCTCCCGAGATGGAGTTTCGCGATGTGGCGGCGTTCTGGAGGGTTTCTGGCGACTTCGACTTCTCCCCGTGCGTTTTTAGGTCGAAGGCAATATGTAATCCGAAGGAGGGCATCGGGGGCCGACCGAGGCCGCCACACACTAGGGCCGCGCGGGCCCCTCCTGGGCCGCGCCGGCCTAGTGTGTGGGGCCCTCGGGCCCCCACCTGGCTTGCCCTTCTGGCTCCGCCAATATTCTGGGAAAATAGGACCTTCCGCATAAATTCCGAGGATTTTCCTGAAAGTTGGATTTCTGCACAAAAACGAGACACCAGAGCAGTTCTGCTGAAAACAGCGTTAGTCCGTGTTAGTTGCATCCAAAATACACAAATTAGAGGCAAAACAATAGCAAAAGTGTTCGTGAAAGTAGATACGTTTTGGACGTATCAACTCCCCCCAAGGTTAGCTTATTGCTTGTCCTCAAGCAATTCAGTTAACAACTGAGCGATAAAAGAACTTTCACGAACACATTTGTTCATATGATGTAAATATTCTCATGCTATGGCTAACACTTAGGCAGTTTATAATAAGATACATGCAAATAAGATCATCTAATAGCTATGTCAATCATGGAAAGGTACCAACAATTAATTATAAGCATCATGAATCATGTATATAAGCAGGATTGCAATGTTCATAAAAGAGTATGATAGAGTGGTATCTCGCTTGCCCATATTTGATCAGCAAAACATAAATGCTCAGGCACCTCCGAAGTTCATAGAAAGACTAGAAATAGTGATTGTCAAAGATAAAAGCATCAAAGTTATACCACAATCAATCATATTTTGAGACAAGCATATTATACTAAGAATGACAGTTGTGCTCTCAAGAAAGTGCTCAAAGAAAGGATGGATACACAACATAAAAGTAAAAGATTGACCCTTCGCAGAGGGAAGCAGGGATTAACATGCGCTAGAGCTTTTCATTTTTAAAACATGAGTAAAATTGTTTTGAGAGGTGTTTGTTGTTGTCAACGAATGGTAATGGGTACACCAACTACCTCGCCAACCGGACTTTCAAGAGCGGCTCCCATGAAGGACGTTATCTCTACCGAGCAAGGTAGATCATCCCTCTTCTCTTTTGTTTACACACGTATTTTAGTTTTATTATGGGTGACACTCCCCCAACCTTTGCTTACACAAGCCATGGCTAACCGAATCCTCGGGTGCCTTCCATCAATCACATACCATGGAGGAGTATCTATTTGCAAAATTAAGTTGCTTACTGATGAATCAGAGCAAAACATGTGAAGAGAATTATTAGTAAAGTTTGATTAATCGGGGCTGGGAACCCCATTGCCAGCTCTTTTTACAAAATTATTGGATAAGCGGATGTGCCACTAGTCCATATGAAAGTCCGTCAAGAGTATGACAAGGTTGAAAGTTAAACACCACATACTTCCTCATGAGCTATGAAACATTAACACAAATTGAGAAGCATTTTGAAGGTTTAAAGGTAGCGCATGAGAATTTACTTGAAATGGTTTGAAATGCCATGCATAGGTATTTATGGTGGACACTTTGGAAAAACTTGGTTTTCAGGGGTTTGGAAGCATGAGCAGTGTTCCCGCTCAGTACAAGTGAAGGCTAGCAAAAGACTAGGGAGCGACAAATCAAGAGAGCAGTAACTGTCATAATCATGCTTGCGGCAAAATAAATTAACTGAGGCATAAAAGTGATACAAGAATTCTGAAGCAATGTAAATCATCGAGGCTTAATTGGCTTTTGTTCAGTCATATGCATGTGTGAGCATGTGCCAAGTTAATTCAAACGAATTATTCAGAGGAGGATACCACAATATCATACCTATTTATGAATAAAACAATGCAAGCAAACATCCATGACATGCTACTCATATTAATAAATTGGAGCTAAACATGAGAGATCATGAACTACTAGACTTTCTTAAATGACATATACCTCACATGAACCAACTAAGCATGCTCACATGGATGAGTATATGTACAAAAATGAAAACAAATAGAGTTCATACCAGCCTCTCACCGCAATCAGATCGTCGTATATCGTCATTATTGCATTTTCACTTGTGTAGCTTGAATAATATGGAATGAAAACCACGCTCCAGCCACCGAAGACCATTGAACTCATAATGAACTTTACAAATCCAAAGAAGAACAGCAAATATTTTTGGTGTTTTCGAATTTGGAAACAAGAATAAAAGGAAGCAAGCGAACAAAGCAAAATCTTTTTGGGTTTTCTTATAGCAAACTAGCAATAGCAAATAAAGTGAAACAAATGCAAGAAACCAAAATAAACAAATGGTGAAGAGAAACAACAGAAATATTTTTGGTCTTTTTGTGTTTTAGGAAAGAAACAAAGCAAGAACAAGAAAATGAAAACTAAAAGAAACACAGAAAAGCAAGATGGCAGAAATCTGCCAAAACTTGACAGCAGTACAGTAATAGATTTTAAAGAAATTCTTAAGCTGCTCAGCTCGAAAAGTGTTCAACTAATGAAAGTTAGATAACAACCTGGGGAACATGCACAAAAATTGGCAGCTCAAAATAACGTTCTGGCTGTGCGCACGAATGTTTTTAGTAACAGTCCAGAATCTGTTTTCAGGCAGCACTTCACCAAATATCATCTCTCTCTCATTAGAAAACCACTCAAAGAAACTAAACAAGTATGTACAAGTATCCAGCAACCATAATATGCAAAGAATGAGTGATGTCGGTATACCTCCCCCCAAGCTTAGGCTTTTGGCCTAAGTGGAGTTCAATCCCATGGTGCCCATGAAGAAGCACCTCCGTAGTACGAAGATGGATCATATTCCGGGTATGTGCTAGAAGAAGCACCCGGATACGTGACGGTGTAGTCGTAAGAGGGCTCGGCGTCCTCGGAGTCATGCTGCTGGTGGAAATCTTGTATCTTCAATTGCTCATCCACCTCCTCCTTAGAGCGCGACCACGGTTTCCTGTCAATACTGAACAAATCTGGCTGCGGCAAAAGGACTTCCCTCTCTTCCCCGTCGGCAAACAAAATTCTATAGACAATATTATCTAAGCTAGAGTCAGCTGTAACAAATTGGTGACTCTTCATAGCAGCAATATCAAGCCTCATAGGAGTTATTTTCACATCAGTTGGGTTAACAGGAAGCTCTAGATATGCTAAAATGCGCGAAGCAATAATTCCTCCAAATATAGGCCCCTTGTTAGACAAGCGGCGAGCAACAAGAGCACCAAGATGATAAGGCGTGTTCCCAGTGAGTGCAGCAATTAAGAAACCAAGGTGATAGCTAGATATGTTACTAGTGTTCTCCCTACCAAGAATGCTAGTACCAATGTAATAAGCAAAATACTTAATGGCGGGGAGTTGAATGTTTCTTATCTTGCCACGCTGAATGGTGCGACAATCATCATTGGTGATCCCTCGATAGAGCTCCAGCAATTCCTTGGGGTTGTCCTCGATCTTCCTTGCTGTACCTACAGGGCAATACCCAATGCAGCACAAAAAATTTCCAACTTCATAGTAATAGGTTTACCATAGATCTTAAATTCTACGGTCGGGCGAAAGTGCTTATTGTTGAATTTGAAGCTCTCCACAAAGATTTTAGTGAGCGTATAGTATTGCTCACTCTCATCTCCCACATAGGTGGTTAAACCTGCCTTATCGACGAGGGTCAAGAAATCATCCAACAACCCTGCATTACTCAAAAAGTCATAACATGGGAAGGATGCAGCATTAGAGACTCCATTGTCCTCTTCGGGTGCGAAGCTTGGTGCGATGAGGTCCTCATTATAGGATGGCCTGAATCGGGTGGATGACCTAGAGGGCCTCCCCGTGCTTGTTGTCTCTCTTTCAAACACTTCTCCAAAGTTACAATTATCCATCTTCCTTTTCTGAAATTTTTCAACAAACAATATAAAATTTGATTTGGTGGCATATAATTGAGGGAAACTACCATAGGAACTTGCTAGAGTACTAATCATGCATCAAAACTAGTTTCTACCACTTAGAACAAGCATGCAAGCTCACTAAACATGTTACCTACAGCAGCAAAATATTCAAGATATACTCCACCAAACAAAATTCTACTTGGATAATCGGAGGAGTCACATACCGGAGAGCAAATGTCCCAAATTTCAGACAGAAATCTGGGCTGAGCAAAGAGATCGAGAAATCTGGAGCTCTTGAGCAAAAACGCGAGTGAGAGAAAGCTGGTGTCGATTTTTTCGGGAGAGAGAAGAGTGTGGGAGGAAGAGATGCTGAAGTGGGGCAAAGGGGGACCCACACACCAGGGTGGCGCGCCCCCCTTGCTGGCCACGCCGGCCTGTGGGTGCCACCCTGGGGTGCCCCACTGGTCATCCCCAGGTGCTCCCAGGTGCATTTTCGAAAAATAGGACCAACGGTATGATTTTTGTGAATTTTTGAAAACTTTGAAAAATGCACATTTCTGGGTATTAAGTTTATTATTACTGGCCAGGAAAATTTTTGAAATCTCTAATTAACTAAGGAACTTTACAAAACAAAAGTGCTACAGCAAGTAGAACAAGTGGAGGAAGAAAGAGATGTTGTTTACCTCCTCTATGCATATAAAAAGTATTTGTTAACAAGGTTGATCAATTCTTGCCACCAAATAAATTTTACATAGCATAAGAAGAAATAAACCTCAAATCAATCATGTTACCTTGAATTGTATTGATATGGATCCAATCATAAGATTTTGATATCCTTCTTTAGGCTCATATATAGGACAATCGATAGTTCCAACTTTGATAGTTCTCACATTAGAAATAGTATTAACTCCACATACTTTATCAATCCTCTTGGGGAAATAGACGGTGTGCTCCCTATCATCAACATTGAAAGTAACCTTTCCTTTATTGCAATCAATAACAGCCCCTGCGGTGTTAAGAAAAGGTCTCCCAAGAATAATAGACATATTATCATCTTCAGGCATTTCCAACACAACAAAATCAGTTAATATCAAGCAGTTATTAGTAACTTGAACAGGAACATCCTCACATATACCAACAGGAATAGCAGTAGATTTATTAGCCATTTGCAAAGATATATCAGTAGGTATCAACTTATCTAAGTAAAGTCTCTTATAAAGAGAAAAAGGCATAACACTAACACCGGCTCCCAAGTCACATAGAGCAGTTTTAACATAATTATTCTTAATAGAACAAGGAATAGTAGGTATACCTGGGTCGCCCAACTTCTTTGGAACTTTGCCATTGAAAGAGTAATTAGCAAGCATAGTGGAAACTTCCTCATTGGGGATTTTCCTTTTGTTAGTAACAATATATTTCATATACTTTGAATAAGGAGGCAATTTAATAGCATCAGTCAAAGGGATTTGCAAGAATAAAGGTTTCATCCAATCACAAAATTTATTATAGTGTTCTTCTTCCTTTGATTTTAGTTTCTTAGCAGGAAAAGGCATTTGCTTTTGCACCCAAGGTTCCCTTTCATTACCATGTTTCTTAGCAATAAAATCTTCTTTAGTATACTTTTTATTTTTATCTTGCTTTTCAGGTTCATCTTCAACTTCTTCTTTATCAGAAACATCATTCTTATCATTACCATTATTATTATCATGTTCATTACCACTTTCAGTTTCAGCATCGGAAATAGAAATACTATTAGGATCATTAACAGGTTCGGAGGATTCTACAACATTTTTATGTTTCTTCTTCTTTTTCTTAGAAGGAGCACTAGGTTCAATGCGTTGAGAATCTTGTTCAATTCTTTTGGGATGCCCTTCGGGATATAGAGGATCCTGGGTAGAGACACCACCTCTAGTTGTTACTTCATAAGCATGTTTCTCTTTAGAATTATTTTTTAATAAGTCATTTTGCACTTTAGTGAGTTGATCAATTTGAGTTTGAACCATTTGAAAATGTTTAACAAGCATCTTAACATCATTGGAGGTTCTTGATGCGTGTAGTTGACACGTCCGTTGGGAACCCCAAGAGGAAGGTGTGATGCGCACAGCGGCAAGTTTCCCTCAGTAAGAAACCAAGGTTTAATCGAACCAGTAGGAGTCAAGAAGCACGTTGAAGGTTGATGGCGGCGGGATGTAGTGCGGCGCAACACCGGAGATTCCGGCGCCAACGTGGAACCTGCACAACACAACCAAAGTACTTTGCCCCAACGAAACAGTGAGGTTGTCAATCTCACCGGCTTGCTGTAACAAAGGATTAACCGTATTGTGTGGAAGATGATTGTTTGCGAGAGAAAACAAGTAAAACAAGTATTGCAGCAGATTTGTATTTCAGTATTAAAAGAATGGACCGGGGTCCACAGTTCACTAGAGGTGTCTCTCCCATAAGATAAAAGCATGTTGGGTGAACAAATTACAGTCGGGCAATTGACAAATAGAGAGGGCATAACAATGCACATACATGGCATGATAAGTATAGTGAGATTTAATTGGGCATTACGACAAAGTACATAGACCGCCATCCAACCGCATCTATGCCTAAAAAGTCCACCTTCAGGTTATCGTCCGAACCCCTTCCAGGTATTAAGTTGCAAAGCAACGGACAATTGCATTAAGTATGGTGCGTAATGTAATCAACAACTACATCCTCGGACATAGCGCCAATGTTTTATCCCTAGTGGCAACATGCACAACACAACCTTAGAACTTTCTCGTCATCGTCCCAGGTGTCAATGCAGGCATGAACCCACTATCGAGCATAAATACACCCTCTTGGAGTTAAAAGCAAAAACTTGGCCAGAGCCTCTACTAGTAACGGAGAGCATGCAAGATCATAAACAACACATATGTAATAACTTGATAATTAACATAACATGGTATTCTCTATCCATCGGATCCCGACAAACACAACATAGAGTATTACGGATAGATGATCTTGATCATGTTAGGCAGCTCACAAGATCCAACAATGAAGCACAATGAGGAGAAGACAACCATCTAGCTACTGCTATGGACCCATAGTCCAGGGGTGAACTACTCACTCATCACTCCGGAGGCGACCATGGCGGTGTAGAGTCCTCCGGGAGATGAATCCCCTCTCCGGCGAGGTGCCGGAGGAGATCTCCGGAATCCCCCGAGATGGGATCGGCGGCGGCGTCTCGGTAAGGTTTTCCGTATCGTGGTTTTTCGCATCGGGGGTTTCGCGACGGAGGCTTTAAGTAGGCGGAAGGGCGGAGTCGGGGGCTGACGAGGGGCCCACACCACGGGCGGCGCGGGCCCCCCTTGGCCGCGCCGCCATGTGGTCCGGCCACCTCGTGGCCCCACTTCGTATGCTCTTCGGTCTTCCGGAAGGTTCGTGGCGAAATAGGCCCACGGGTCTTCGTTTCGTCCAATTCCGAGAATATTTCGTTACTAGGATTTCGAAACCAAAAACAGCAGAAAACGAGAACCGGCACTTCGGCATCTTGTTAATAGGTTAGTTCCGGAAAATGCACGAATATGACATAAAGTGTGCATAAAACATGTAGGTATCATCAATAATATGGCATAGAACATAAGAAATTATCGATACGTCGGAGACGTATCAAGCATCCCCAAGCTTAGTTCTGCTCGTCCCGAGCGAGTAAAACGATAACAAAGATAATTTCTGAAGTGACATGCCATCATAACCTTGATCATACTATTTGTAAACATATGTAGTGAATGCTGCGATCAAAACAATGGTAATGACATGAGTAAACAAGTGAATCATAAAGCAAAGACTTTTCATGAATAGTACTTCAAGACAAGTATTAATAAGTCTTGCATAAGAGTTAACTCATAAAGCAATAAATCAAAGTAAAGGTATTGAAGCAACACAAAGGAAGATTAAGTTTCAGCGGTTGCTTTCAACTTGTAACATGTATATCTCATGGATAATTGTCAACATAGAGTAATATAACAAGTACAATATGCAAGTATGTAGGAATCAATGCACAGTTCACACAAGTGTTTGCTTCTTGAGGTGGAGAGAGATAGGTGAACTGACTCAACATAAAAGTAAAGAGGATGGTCCTTCAAAGAGGAAAGCATCGATTGCTATATTTGTGCTAGAGCTTTTATTTTGAAAACATGAAACAATTTTGTCAACGGTAGTAATAAAGCATATGAGTTATGAAAGTTATATCTTACAAGTTGCAAGTCTCATGCATGGTATACTAATAGTGCCCGCACCTTGTCCTAATTAGCTTGGACTACCGGATCTTTGCAATGCACATGTTTTAACCAAGTGTCACAATGGGGTACCTCCATGCCGCCTGTACAAAGGTCTAAGGAGAAAGCTCGCATTTTGGATTTCTCGTTTTTGATTATTCTCAACTTAGACATCCATACCGGGACAACATGGACAACAGATAATGGACTCCTCTTTAATGCATAAGCATGTGGCAACAATTATTATTCTCATATGAGATTGAGGATATATGTCCAAGACTGAAACTTCCACCATGAATCATGGCTTTAGTTAGCGGCCCAAAGTTCTTCTCTAACAATATGCATGCTCCAACCATAAAGGTTGTAGATCTCTCTTACTTCAGACAAGACGGACATGCATAGCAACTCACATGATATTCAACAAAGAATAGTTGATGGCGTCCCCAGAAGCATGGTTATCGCACAACAAGCAACTTAATAAGAGATAAAGTGCATAAGTACATATTCAATACCACAATAGTTTTTAAGCTATTTGTCCCATGAGCTATATATTGCAAAGGTGAATGATGGAATTTTAAAGGTAGCACTCAAGCAATTTACTTTGGAATGGCGGATAAATACCATGTAGTAGGTAGGTATGGTGGACACAAATGGCATAGTGGTTGGCTCAAGGATTTTGGATGCATGAGAAGTATTCCCTCTCGATACAAGGTTTAGGCTAGCAAGGTTATTTGAAACAAACACAAGGATGAACGGTACAGCAAAACTCACATAAAAGACATATTGTAAACATTATAAGACTCCATACCGTCTTCCTTGTTGTTCAAAACTCAATACTAGATATTATCTAGACTCTAGAGAAACCAAATATGCAAACCAAATTAGCAAGCTCTAAGTATTTCTTCATTAATGGGTGCAAAGTATATGATGCAAGAGCTTAAACATGAGCACAACAATTGCCAAGTATCAAATTATCCAAGACATTTTAGAATTACTACATGTAGCATTTTCCAATTCCAACCGTATAACAATTTAACGAAGAAGAAACTTCGCCATGAATACTATGAGTAGAGCCTAAGGACATATTTGTCCATATGCTACAGCGGAGCGTGTCTCTCTCCCATAAAGTGAATGCTAGGATCCATTTTATTCAAACAAAACAAAAAACAAAAACAAAATGACGCTCCAAGCAAAGTGCATAAGATGTGACGGAATAAAAATATAGTTTCGGGGAGGAACCTGATAATGTTGTCGATGAAGAAGGGGATGCCTTGGGCATCCCCAAGCTTAGACGCTTGAGTCTTCTTAAAATATGCAGGGGTGAACCACCGGGGCATCCCCAAGCTTAGAGCTTTCACTCTCCTTGATCATATTGCATCATACTCCTCTCTTGATCCTTGAAAACTTCCTCCACACCAAACTCGAAACAACTCATTAGAGGGTTAGTGCATAATAAAAATTCACATGTTCAGAGGTGACACAATCATTCTTAACACTTCTGGACATTGCATAAAGCTACTGGACATTAATGGATCAAAGAAATTCATCCAACATAGCAAAAGAGGCAATGCAAAATAAAAGGCAGAATCTGTCAAAACAGAACAGTCCGTAAAGATGGATTTTATTAGGCCACCAGACTTGCTCAAATGAAAATGCTCAAATTGAATGAAAGTTGCGTACATATCTGAGGATCATGCACGTAAATTGGCTTAATTTTCTGAGCTACCTACAGGGAGGTGGACCCAGATTCGTGACAGCAAAGAAATCTGTAACTGCGCAGTAATCCAAATCTAGTACTTACTTTACTATCAAAGACTTTACTTGGCACAACAAAACTCAAAACTAAGATAAGGAGAGGTTGCTACAGTAGTAAACAACTTCCAAGACACAAATATAAAACAAAAATACTGGAGTAAAAACATGGGTTGTCTCCCATAAGCGCTTTTCTTTAACGCCTTTCGGCTAGGCGCGAAAGTGTAACTCAAGTGTTATCGAGAGACGAAGCATTGACATTACCTTGGGCTTTACCCTTACCTTTCTTGTCCTTACTCTTTGGCTTAGGGAATATATGACTACCCCCGGGTGTAGAGGTGAATTTTATGGTGCCTTCTCTCACGTCTATGACTGCTCCCAATAATTTCAGCGAGGATCTTCCGAGTGTGATTTGTCCTGTTCCTGCGCATTCAATGACAAGGTAATCAATGGATATTGTTATCCCAAGAATGGTTGTATGCACACCCGCAGCTATCCCTTTAGGAATTATAACGAGTTATCAATAAGAGTTATTCCTTCTCCCCCTTCGGTGAATTCCCAAAGTTTCAAAGATTTATGAATACCCTTAGGCATTAGGCAAAATTCAGTCATAATATCACAATTAGCACGAAGAGTTTGGTTACCTATGACAATTTTAATAGTAGGTTTCCACAATGAAGGTTCAGAGTTCACTAAAACTTGATCAAGGCGGTTACGAATGTATCCATAATTTTCATTTAAGCGAGATGCACTTGTCTCAAGAGTATTTAATCTATTATGAATGCTAATAAGGGCTGAATCGAAATTATTAGATGAATCATGTGATGCAACCAACTTCTTTATGGCATTAAAAGCTTGATCCCCATTACAATGAAGGAAATCTCCTCCCACTAGAGCATCCAAGGCATATCTATAGCGAATCATAAGACCAAAATAAAAATTACTAAGGAGCAAACTTAGAGTCATTTGAGGTTCAGTTTTACGATAAGAAGTAAAAATCCTAGACCAAGCATCTTTAAAACTTTCCTCATCCCCTTGTTTAAAAGTAAAAACTTATTCCTCGGGTGAAGAAGTAGCAGGTACAGAGCTAGACATGATAACAAAAGTAAACTAAATGCAAGTAAACTAATTTTTTTGTGTTTTTGATATAGAGTGCAAGACAATAAATAAAGTAAAGCTAGCAACTAATTTTTTTGTGTTTTGATATAAGTGCAGCAAACAAAGTAGTAAATAAAATAAAGCAAGACAAAAACAAAGTAAAGAGATTGGGAAGTGGAGACTCCCCATGCAGCGTGTCTTGATCTCCCGGCAACGGCGCCGGAAATTTGCTTGATGCGTGTAGTTGACACGTCCGTTGGGAACCCCAAGAGGAAGGTGTGATGCGCACAGCGGCAAGTTTCCCTCGTAAGAAACCAAGGTTTAATCGAACCAGTAGGAGTCAAGAAGCACGTTGAAGGTTGATGGCGGCGGGATGTAGTGCGGCGCAACACCGGAGATTCCGGCGCCAACGTGGAACCTGCACAACACAACCAAAGTACTTTGCCCCAACGAAACAGAGTGAGGTTGTCAATCTCACCGGCTTGCTGTAACAAAGGATTAACCGTATTGTGTGGAAGATGATTGTTTGCGAGAGAAAACGAGTAAAACAAGTATTGCAGCAGATTTGTATTTCAGTATTAAAAGAATGGACCGGGGTCCACAGTTCACTAGAGGTGTCTCTCCCATAAGATAAAAGCATGTTGGGTGAACAAATTACAGTCGGGCAATTGACAAATAGAGAGGGCATAACAATGCACATACATGGCATGATAAGTATAGTGAGATTTAATTGGGCATTACGACAAAGTACATAGACCGCCATCCAACTGCATCTATGCCTAAAAAGTCCACCTTCAGGTTATCGTCCGAACCCCTTCCAGTATTAAGTTGCAAAGCAACGGACAATTGCATTAAGTATGGTGCGTAATGTAATCAACAACTACATCCTCGGACATAGCGCCAATGTTTTATCCCTAGTGGCAACAGCACAACACAACCTTAGAACTTTACGTCACTGTCCCGGTGTCAATGCAGGCATGAACCCACTATCGAGCATAAATACTCCCTCTTGGAGTTAAAAGCAAAAACTTGGCCGAGCCTCTACTAGTAACGGAGAGCATGCAAGATCATAAACAACACATATGTAATAACTTGATAATTAACATAACATGGTATTCTCTATCCATCGGATCCCGACAAACACAACATAGAGTATTACGGATAGATGATCTTGATCATGTTAGGCAGCTCACAAGATCCAACAATGAAGCACAATGAGGAGAAGACAACCATCTAGCTACTGCTATGGACCCATAGTCCAGGGGTGAACTACTCACTCATCACTCCGGAGGCGACCATGGCGGTGTAGAGTCCTCCGGGAGATGAATCCCCTCTCCGGCAGGGTGCCGGAGGAGATCTCCGGAATCCCCCGAGATGGGATCGGCGGCGGCGTCTCGGTAAGGTTTTCCGTATCGTGGTTTTTCGCATCAGGGGTTTCGCGACGGAGGCTTTAAGTAGGCGGAAGGGCAGAGTCGGGGGGCTGACGAGGGGCCCACACCACAGGGCGGCGCGGGCTCCCCCTTGGCCGCGCCGCCATGTGGTCTGTCCACCTCGTGGCCCCACTTCGTATGCTCTTCGGTCTTCTAGAAGGTTCGTGGCAAAATAGGCCCCTGGGTCTTCGTTTCGTCCAATTCCGAGAATATTTCGTTACTAGGATTTCTGAAACCAAAAACAGCGTAAAACGAGAACCGGCACTTCGGCATCTTGTTAATAGGTTAGTTCCAGAAAATGCACGAATATGACATAAAGTGTGCATAAAACATGTAGGTATCATCAATAATATGGCATAGAACATAAGAAATTATCGATACGTCGGAGACGTATCAGTTCTCTCCACAATATCATGCAAATTGCTAATAGCTTGAGAATTTTCCATTAGATGATTCTCTACTCTCATATTAAAATTTTCTTGCTTAACAATATAATTATCAAACTCATCTAAGCATTGCGCAGGAGGTTTTGAATACGGAATATCTTCCCTAGTAAAGCGCCGAAGGGAGTTTACCTCAATCATGGATGAAGGGGGATTATCTCACATATATCTTCTATGGGAGGTAGATTCTTCACATCTTCAGATTTAATACCTTTCTCCTTGAGAGACTTCTTGGCTTCCCTCATATCTTCATCATTCAATTTAATTAAACCCCTCTTCTTCAATATTGGCGTTGGAATTGGTTCAGGCGTAGTCCAATCATCATGATTCCGGCCTATTTTAGCCAATAATTCTTCAGCTTCGTCTGGAGTTCTTTTCCTGAAAACACAACCAGCACAACTATCCAAATATGCCCTAGACTCAATGGTTAGTCCACTATAAAATATATCAAGTAGATCATTCTTTTCTAAATCATGTCCAGGTCGAGCTCTGATAAGAGAACAAAATCTTGCCCAAGCCTCGGGCAATTTCTCTTCATCTCCCTGGTCAAATCTATAAATTTTCTGTAAAGCAACATGTTGAGCACTAGCAGGAAAGTATTTTCGAAAGAAAACATCACACAAATCAGTTGGACTTTTAATAGAACCAGGAGGCAAATTATTATACCAAGTTTTAGCATCATCCTTTAATGAGAAAGGAAAAATTTTAGCGACAAAATAAGTACGCATCTTGACATCATCAGAAAACAAGCTACTCATAGAAGAAAGTTCAATCATGTGTTCTACAACACTTTCTTTTTCAGTACCACAAAAGGGTGCTTTCTCTACAATAGCTATATGAGATAGATCAAGAGAAAAATCATAATCTTTATCCTTAATGCATATAGGAGATGTGGCAAATTTAGGATCGGGAGATAACTTATGTCTAACAAGTATATTGTGTGAGAAACTTTTTAATTTTACTTGCATCAGCAGTAGCATTGCATCTATTAATAAAATCATCATTAAGCTCCACATAATCTTCATCGGGATCATCACTAGAATAATCAAGTTCAGGTGAATTAACAGGTGTAGTAGCATTAGGAGTTTCAGTATTTTCAATTTGTCTAGACCTAGCAATTGTAGCATCTAGAAAGGATCCCAATGAACCACTATCATCAAGCACAGCAGAAACATTATCAATATTATGAGAGTTTTCAGATTCAGCAGAAGTACCAGCAAGTGAAGCTTGTGGCGGTGAAACAAGTCGACTTATCACAGATGGTGAATCAAGAGTAGCAGAGGTACTCGGAGTTGTACCTTTTCTTGTAGTGGATGGTAATATGGCGACTTTAGGATCGCGAGTTTTACCCATGATGGAGAATTTGCAGCGAACAATATCAATCCAAGTGAACTTCCAAATAAAGCTATGCTCCCCGGCAACGGCGCAGAAAACAGTCTTGATAACCCACAAGTATAGGGGATCGCAGCAGTCTTCGCGGGTAGTAAAACCCAATTTATTGATTCGACACAAGGGGAGACAAAGAATACTTGAAAGCCTTAACAGCGGAGTTGTCAATTCAGCTGCACCTGGAAACAGAATTGCTTGCAAGAGTTTATCAGTAGTAACAGTTTTATAGCAGTAGCAGTAGTGAAATAACAGCAGCAGAGTAACAGAGACAGCAGTAGTGATTTTAGTAAACAGCAGGATTAAAATACTGTAGGCACGGGGACGGATAACGGGCGTTGCATGGATGAGAGAAACTCATATAACAATCAAGCAGGGCATTTGCAGATAATAATAAAATGGTGTCCATGTACAAAGCAATCAATAGGCATGTGTTCCAATTATAGTCGTACGTGCTCGCAATGAGAAACTTGCACAACATCTATTGTCCTACCAGCCGGTGGCAGCCGGGCCTCAAGGGAATCTACTGGTTATTAAGGTACTCCTTTTAATAGAGTACCGGAGCAAAGCATTAACACTCCGTGAACACATGTGATCCTCACATCACTACCATCCCCTCCGGTTGTCCCGATTTTTGTCACTTCGGGGCCATTGGTTCCGGACAACGACATGTGTATACAACTTGCAGGTAAGACCATAAACAATGAATATCATGATGAAATAATAACATGTTCAGATCTGAGATCATGGCACTCGGGCCCTAGTGACAAGCATTAAGCATAACAAGTTGCAACAATATCATCAAAGTACCAATTACGGACACTAGGCACTATGCCCTAACAATCTTATACTATTACATGACCAATCTCATCCAATCCCTACCATCCCCTTCAGCCTACAGCGGGGGAATTACTCACACATGGATGGCGGAAACATGGCTGGTCGATGGAGAGGCGTCGGTGGTGATGGTGGCGATGATCTCCTCCAATTTCCCGTCCCGACGGAGTGCCAGAACGGAGACTTCTGGCTCCCGAGACGGAGTTTCGCGATGTGGCGGCGTTCTGGAGGGTTTCTAGCGACTTCGACTTCTCCCCGTGCGTTTTTAGGTCGAAGGCAATAAGTAATCCGAAGGAGGGCGTCGGGGGCCGAACGAGGCCGCCACACACTAGGGCCGCGCGGGCCCCTTCTGGGCCGCGCCGGCCTAGTGTGTGGGGCCCTCGGGCCCCCACCTGGCTTGCCCTTCTGGCTCCGCCAATATTCTGGGAAAATAGGACCTTCCGCATAAATTCCGAGGATTTTCCTGAAAGTTGGATTTCTGCACAAAAACGAGACACCAGAGCAGTTCTGCTGAAAACAGCGTTAGTCCATGTTAGTTGCATCCAAAATACACAAATTAGAGGCAAAACAATAGCAAAAGTGTTCGGGAAAGTAGATACGTTTTGGACGTATCAGGTGGTACTCTAAAATTGGAATGGTATCGCATCCGAACCCATCCATCAGTTTTTGTCAAATTCACCATGTCATTCAAAAGTCACATTCACCTTCAAAACTTTCAATAGAATGAATCATCATTCCAAGGTTTTCAAAATTATTTGTTTCACAAGTTCCCATCTAGAGTAGTCAATTTTAGTTTAGCACTAGCAACTAATCATGAGGGGTGCTAACTACATTTTTGCTCTCTAGGCTAAGTTTGACTCTCTTGTTGTACTCTTGTAGGGATTCGATGCATAGAAAACAAAAAATTTCCTACCGCGAGAACGCAATCCAAGCCAAGATGCAATCTAGAAGACGGGAGCAACGAGGAGACGATCGAGACTCACCCTTGCAGATTTCCAAAGCCTACAAGATGAGGCTCTTGTTGCTGCGGTAGACGATCACTTGCCGCTTGCAAAAGCGCGTAGAAGATCTTGATCACGGCGCCACGATCGGGCAGCACCTCCGTACTCGATCACACGTTCGGTGTTGATGAAGACGACGTACTTCTCCCCGTTCCAGTGGGCAGCGGAAGTAGTAGCT
>NW_025900698.1:0-15973 GCF_022539505.1 Lolium rigidum | reverse complement strand
CCGCCGCCAATCCCATCTCGGGGGATTCAGGAGATCGCCTCCGGCAACCTGCCGAAGAGAGGAATCATCACCCGGAGAACTCTACATCACCATGATCGCCTCCGGACAGATGTGTGAGTAGTTCATCCTTGGACTATGGGTCCATAGCAGTAGCTAGATGGTTGTCTTCTCCTCATTGTGCTATCATGTTAGATCTTGTGAGCTGCCTAACATGATCAAGATCATCTATTTGTAATGCTACATGTTGTGTTTGTTGGGATCCGATGAATATGAAATACTATGTCAAGTTGATTATTAATCTATCATATATGTGTTGTTTATGATCTTGCATGCTCTCCGTTGCTAGTAGATGCTCTGGCCAAGTTGATACTTGTGACTTCAAGAGGGAGTATTTATGCTCGATAGTGGGTTCATGCCTTCATTGAATCTGGGACAAGTGATGTAAAGTTCTAAGGTTGTGGATGTGCTGTTGCCACTAGGGATAAAACATCAATGCTTTGTCTAAGGATATTTGTGTTGATTACATTACGCACCATACTTAATGCCATTGTCTGTTGTTTGCAACTTAATACTGGAAGGGGTGCGGATGCTAACCCGAAGGTGGACTTTTTAGGCATAGATGCATGTTGGATAGCGGTCTATGTACTTTGTCGTAATGCCCTAAGTAAATCTCATATTAGTCATCATGATATGTATGTGCATTGTTATGCCCTCTCTATTTGTCAATTGCCCAACTGTAATTTGTTCACCCAACATGCTATTTCTTATTGGAGAGACACCACTTGTGAACTGTGGACCCCGGTCCATTCTTTTACATCTGAAATACAATCAATTGCAATCTCTGTTCTCTGTTGTTCTTCACAAGGAAACATCATTCTCCACACCATACGTTTAATCCTTTGTTTTCAGCAAGCCGGTGAGATTGACAACCTCACTGTTAAGTTGGGGCAAAGTATTTTGATTTTGTTGTGCAGGTTCCACGTTGGCGCCGGAATCCCTGGTGTTGCGCCGCACTACACTCCTTCACCAACAACCTTCACGTGGCCTTCATCTCCTACTGGTTCGATAACCTTGGTTTCTTACTGAGGGAAAACTTGCTGCTGTACGCATCACACCTTCCTCTTGGGGTTCCCAACGGACGTGTGCTTCACGCGTTATCAGGAGGGCATGGAAAACAGAGGCGGAGAGGCGAGGCGGCGTGGCCGGAGGGTCGGCAGGCGGCTGGGTTGGCCTGGCCGATGGCCAGGGCACCAATCCCTTGTCGTGGTCGATTGGTTGCATCAGGAGAGAAAAACAGTGGGACAGGAGAGAGAAGGTGGTGTGTGGGGAACGACAGTTTTTGGCTAATCTTCACTGACACGCGGGCCAGAGCGCGGAATTTGCTCCATCCGGAGCCCCCGGCAGCACCCCGGGGAACCGAGGATGGCCTGGGGAGTCCGGATGGATTTAGGCCTAAATCCGGACGAAAACGAGAAACTGGGGGCGTGACTGTGCCGTTTTCGTCCATCCGGACGAAGAAAAAGGGCTCCTAGGGGCCTTCTCGGGGACATGGCTGGAGATGCTATAAAGAACAGCTACATTTTGTAGAACCCCGACTTACATATTGAACTGCATCTACGGAGTTTGTCCAAATCTCTGAACACATCTGTAACAGGTTGTGTGCAAAGACATACCTGATCTGATAACTGACCAAAGATGCATGCCTTCTTATCTGTGAACTAGCTTGAAAAAAATACTCTGATAATACAAACAAAACCATAAGAGGAGGCACTACTTGCTTACTTACTGCAATTGAATCTATCAATTTGAGGGAAGTAACTTTCTTGCTGATGCTAGAAAATTAGTACAGGGGTACATGAAACATAAACACGGGAGACACCGCAGAAAAAACAGCAGATCAGCTGCAGGGTGGTGTGTCCCTAAAGAAGGAAACCAATAGAGGGAGATTGGGATTGTGGGGATCTGAGGTTCTGGATTCACCTGGCACGGTGATACGATTCTAATGGAGCTCCACGATAGCGGGGACTAAAGATTCGGAGATCCGTCCAGTTCAATTGATATGCTTGGAGGATCGGGGCATCGTGTCCATTATAGGATCCTTCGAAGTGCGAAATGGAATCCTGTTGAGAGTCGATTTATTTCTAAACTTTATTATTAGCGAAGTAAATTACTCTGATACGATGATAGAATTGTTCTTATCAATTCTGTTCTCACAAGTCTGCTGATGTTCATGTTTTCTTTTTTGGAAATTCCGAAAGAGGTTAGGAAGAGACTTAATATCTTCGGTCTAATTTCTTTTGGCAATCGGATGAAAATAAAAAAATATCGAAGTGGAGTATGTTATGTCGCCCAAAAGATCAAGGGGTGTTGGGTATTGAGGTTCTCGAGCTAAAGAATAATTGTTTACTCATCAAATGGTTGTTTAAACTTCTTACGGAGGATGGTGTGTGGAAATAATTGCTACACAAAAAGTACCTTAAGAATAAAAATCTTGCTCAGGTAGAAGCTAAACCCACGGATTCTTAATTTTGCAAAGGTCTTATGTGTGAAACAAGACTTGCTCAGTTGGTAACGGATCTATGATTCGGTTCTAGGAGGATATCTGGGTTGGAGCTATGCCTCTCGCTCAACAATACACATCCATATATAACATTGTTCAACATAGAATGTGTTGGTTTCGACACTTTTTGCTCATACCCCTCTTAATATATATTTTAGGAGGGACCTAAATGATCACAAATAGAATGAATGGTTGCATTTGTGTCAACAGCTAACTACAGTAAATCTTTCACAGGAATCGGATAGATTCATGTGGAAACTAACGGATTCTGGTCATTTTACGGTTAAATCAATATATCTTGATTTTATGAATGGACATACTAGATTTCTTCGTAAATATCTATGGAAGCTTAAAATCCCATTAAAAATTAAAAAAATTATGTGGTTTCTTTATAACAAAGTCTTGTTAACTAAATATAATTTGGCAAAACGGAATTGGAACGGTTTTCAGAAATATTGTTTCTGTGATTCTAAGGAAACCATGGAGCATTTGTTTCTTGCTTGTCCTTTTACAAAAATAGTTTGGTGCATGATCTATTTTTCATATAATATTTCGGCCACTAGAAATATTACAAATATGTTCGACAACTGGTTAATGGAGTTAGCAAGATTGATAAGGCTAGGATACAGATTGGTATTTAAGCCTTATGCTGGTCCATTTGGACATGGTCTTTAACAAACATAAGTCTACCAATTTTTTGTAAGATATTCGTCGAGCTGTGCACTGAATTCAGTTATAGGCGTTCTTACTTCCGAAGGATCAGCGGGAGGATATGCTTTGTAGATGCAACCGGCTTCTAACGGTTGCTCAGAACTTGTTTTTTCATGCTACTGGATGGCGTTATATTGGTAGAATATCAAATGGATAGCCTCTTTATGCGCCTGATTTTTCTTTGGTTGATTCATATATCGATCTTGTCTGATCCATGATTGTAAACTTTGATTATCTCGTACTCGAGCTTTTTTAATAACACGTACACAGATTTGACACATAGCTCCACACGTAGTGGATTGGGTGATGATGGAAATCTGAAGTTGTGCGTAACTAAAGGCTTGCCGTGCTGCATTATGGGGGAGAAAATTGTGAGTGCTCACTAATCGATCATGATTAAGATAAGGATTCCGTATTGAGGCGATATCAACCAGAATGTATGATGCAAACATGTAAAGGTTTGTGCATTTCAATATGACGTCATTAAGCTATTAATATGAAAGTCCCTCAGTGTGATCTCCCACCTACTCCCTCCGGTCATGTTTAATTGGCACTAATTTTATAGAGACTTAAGCTAGCTTGTACGTACCCTCACGTCAATCTTTTCAGATCAGAGGTAGTAGCAACTAAAGACCGACATAACTAGAAAAACCTGGCAAGGGAATACCTAATTACCTATACCTTGCATATTTCGTGTGTTCGATGAAGATGTTCATGCTTGGGTGGTTCACTATGTGAGAACGTAGAGCTTATTTTCAGCTCGAAACTATCATAAGATAATCACAAAAAGAAGTTTGTGTGAGGAAGTAATACCATTTATTGTTTTCT
Organism: Lolium rigidum; assembly: GCF_022539505.1. Lineage (NCBI taxonomy): Eukaryota > Viridiplantae > Streptophyta > Magnoliopsida > Poales > Poaceae > Lolium > Lolium rigidum. The sequence continues at coordinate 11,874 of NW_025900698.1, read as the reverse complement.
TCTATAGGGATGGTCAGGAGGTTTTAGCCTTGCAGGCCTCATCCGAGTTTTTCCGAGCTGCTTCTGTTAATTTTATACGAGCGTGGAGTATCCTGTGAGCTCAGAAATGTGCAAGCTAGCTTTCTGGAACCTCCGAGGATCTGGGCAACTGCTACAACTCGTTGGTAAATATTTACAAGAGGAAATATTCTAAAGTGCAGGAAGAAGCTATCCATAGAGGTATAACTCATACTTTGTTTGTTGTGCTTGAGTGAGAAGAAATCTCAGTTACTGTGACGACCATCTGGATCTCCCGTAAAAGCATAAATATGTTATCTCTTGTATAATTCACATTCCACATTCCATACTTTCAACATTTGATATATCTTGTGCAAAGTTAGAATTGCTTGCTTGTTTTTGTTGATTTCAAATATTATTTGTTGATAAGTTATTGGTGTATTAGGTTGAACCTAGCATATTTATGATTTGCGATTGAAAAGTATCAACATGAACACCATCATCTTCAGTACAACTATACAAGCCGATCAAAACTGCAAAAAGCATAACTGTAGACAGCGAATTTCCAAATATGCAGGTGGAGGACGTTCAGTTCTAACTACCAGTAGTAATCTTGGCCGTAAAGCAGGCCGGCTCCTCCCGTTTGATCATACATGCTCTGAAACGGCGGAGTGATGGCGCCGGCGTTGGTCACGTAATCTGACGCCATCGCTGGCGGCGAAGCTTGTGCGGCGGCAGGAGCCGTACTGGTTCCTGTTGTCGTTGGAGAGGCGCGTCCGTATGAGGAGTAGGAGGAGGACGACGAAGAGAAGTAGGACGGGACGCCTGGAGCGTCGTGGTCGGCGACGTTGGAGTAGCGGCCGGTGAGCTCCTGCACGACAGCGCGGAACTCCTCGGCGCTGGCCGTGAGCTTCATGGGGCTGGAGATGTACACCACCTTGATCCCCTTCCCACCGCCGCCTCGCCTCCCCTTGCAGCTGCCCTTGCCGTGGTGCACTCGCCTCTTGGAGACGCCGTTGTGCTGCCCGTGGTGCACTCTCAGCTTGTCCATCTCAATGATCTCGATGTGCTCTCGTGTGTACGATCGATCATACGAACGCGAGGAGAGCGTGCGCCTTGATAATGTTGTCAAGCGGACTGCGCAATCAATCAACTCGCAACCAAGTTGTGTGGAGCTTGAGATGAGGAAGTGAATGGGGCTCAATGCCGGAGGCTTATATAGGCTCGTGCCGCCACGAGATAACAAGGTCAGAGTGATGAATCTTGTTTTCAAGATATTACTGCGCTTCCGTGGCTGTGGATTGGCCTCTGCGCAGGTTCCAGGAATCTACCAAATTGAGGCACATGGGGACACTCACACCAGTATCTCCACAGCACGGTCATAGTGCGTGACGGTTTCCTCTTGCGTATCGTTGTTTGAGAAAGTTGTTGAGTTTATTCGACGACCGGCGCAGGCTAATTTTGAGATTTGGATTATCGAGCCAGTGAAGGTTCCTGGAAAAAAGGGGGCGCCGGAGATAGTGACTGACGTGGACCTGTACATTTGGATTTCGTTACTTACTTTACGTGACCGTTTACTTCTGCCTCAGCATGTATACTAGTATCTGAAAAGGGGTACACGGACCATGTCGCATAAAAACCCTAGAACATCTCGGCAGTGTTCCGGTTGCAGTCCACGCACGGCTCCAAGGACAAACTTTTCGTCTGACACCATCACCTTCGACATCACCGATCGAGATGTCTTTGTTCTCAGTGTGTCGTTGCGTTCTTCTACTCCCTCCATTCACTAATTGAAGATATTTAAAAAAAATCGCAAAAAAAAGATATTTTAAAATAAATTTGACAAATAGCAAAAATAATAAACCTTACACAATAAAGTGTGTCTAGATACATACATTTACAAAACACGCCAAAATATCTTACATGAGTAAAGGGAAACGCACATGCACGTGGACAACGAATTTCCCGTCAAGCAAACCTGATTGGGCAAATTATCGTGCATGCATTTTTCGATGAAGGGTAGAAGAATTTCTTTCTTTATTGAGAAGTAAAATGAGGTAGTAGAACTTTCCCTACAATAAAATTAGCATAATCAGTGAACCATGCAGAAGCTATTCTTACACTTGATACATTAATATTTGCAAGTTATTCCTTAGCAAAACTATCATTAATAAGAGTGGGATCTACCGAAATGTTTGTCATTCTCGATAAATAATCAACTATTGGATTGTCCTCACCTTTTCTATCAACAATATGTAAATCAAATTCTTGAAGCAATAGAACCCCATCTAGTAAGTCTTGGCTTAGAATCTTTCTTATTCATAAGGTATTTAATAGCAGAATGATCAGAGTGTACTATGATTTTAGAGTCTACAATGTAAGGTCTAAACTTATCACATGCAAAGATCACAACTACAAATTCTTTTTCAATAGTAGCATAATTTTTTTGGGCGCCAACAAGAGTTTTACTAGCATAGTATATAACATTTAATTTCTTATCAACTATTTGGCCTATAATCACTTGCATCACACATAATTTCAAATGGTAAATTTCAATTAGGAGGTTGAATTATAGGAGCACTTCTCAAAGCATTCTTTAAAACATTAAAGGACTCTACACAATCATCATTAAAAGAGAACATAACATCTTTTTGCAAAAGATTGGTAAGATGTTTTGATATTTTTGAAAAGTCTTTGATGAATCTTCTATAAAAACAAGCATGCCCAATGAAACTTATTATACCTTTAATATCTCGCGGGTATGGTAGCTTCTCTATGGCTTCTATCTTTGCGCGGTCCACTTCAATGTCTCTTGCTGAAACTCGGTGTCCAATAACTACACCTTTTGTTACCATAAAATGGCACTTCCCCCAATTTAGGACTAAGTGTTGATCCTCACACCGCTGCAAAATTTTGTTAAGATTGAATAGGCAATTACTGAAAGAGGTACCATACACATAAAAATCATCCATGAATACTTCCATAATTTTCTCAATATAATAAACGAATATAGCATTCATGCATCTTTGAAAAGTAGCAGGAACATTACATAAACCAAATGGCATTCTTCTATATGAAAAAGTACCAAAGAGATAAGTAAAAGCAGTATTTTCTTGATCATCTTTATGCACTGGATTATGCTAGAACCCTTTCTTTCTCTCCCTCAGTTTCTCGAAGCCCTCTGCCTCTGGTATCCGGGTTGAATCGGAGCTTCTCCCGCCAGTGTAGCAGTACGCAAAGGGAGAAGGGGTGAAGCGGGTCTTAGACTTAGTTCTAGTTTTTTCCTAGATTTTACCTATATGGAGTGTGGGGGTACGATGGTGGATCCAGGAGACCAGATCTTCCATGCCATGGATGTTCTAAGCTTAGTTGTGTCTTGATATCTACGTGTAGCTAGTTTCGAAAGTAAAAGTATCGAATCCATGGTGGAGTTGATTGGGAATGTTTGCGATCCAAATTAAAATTATGGAAGAACCTTCGTTGGTATTTACAGATCTATGATTTGTTATCTATCTTTAGCTACCTTCAGGAAAGTACAAGATTATGCCTTAGAAGAAAAAAGTGTTTGAAAACCTCAACGATTTGCTAGTGTCTTTTAGACTTTATTTTGTAACCGGTGAAGATAACTTGTATATCTCTACCATATACTATTTATTACTATAAATATATAAATATGTGTGGTATTGATTGCCACGTACAGTCTTGGAAACTTGTTCCCTGAATTGGTAGGTCAAATATAGCTTGGTCAGATTAGTTCTTGATTAACCTCACGTGTAAGGATGAAATGGCCGCAAGTAGTTAAGTACAGTAACCGAGATTTGAAGATCATGTCACTGATTACATCAGTGAATACCCAGCAACTAATCTAACTTAGAGCATCCATCTCGAGCAACAACCCGCATAGGCGCGTTTGTAGGAAACGGAAATCGCGATTTGCGAAAAAGGCTCCCGTAGATCAGATTCCACGTAGGCAAGCGGCATAACAACGGCTAGTGCGGTCATCGGTGCCGCAGTTAGCACCGCCAAACACGCATTCTTCATCGGCTTCTTCGCGGTCATCTTCTTCACCGGCGCAAGCTTCTTTGTCGGCGACTTCGACTGCGTCGTCTCCTTCGCAACAAGGGCAGGAGCGGATGCAGGCGCGGCAGCGCCGACACTTTTGACGGCATGGTGGCCCTGGCACGTGCGCTTTCCGGTGCCGCTGTCGGAATCTGGCTTGGGAGCTCGAGATGGGTAACGGCGGATCGAGCTACGAGGTCAACTGTGGCGGTCTATTTGACCACGCCGCGCGTGGTAGATACATCCGGCGAGTTCAGGGCATCCATGGCGGTGCTAGTGAGCCGCGGCAAGGGGAGCGGGGCGGGGACGGCGGATGTGCGGCGACGGCCGGTGCGCGCAAACGAATGTGAGGTCGCTTTTCCTTTGCGCCAAGGCCTCGCAGGGATGACCATCGACCTGGATACATCATACACCCCTCAATTCCACTCTTGTGCGGGGTGGGAGACCACGTATGCTGACGCTTGCAAAGTAATTTACGGTTTTACTGATTTTGCGATGTCTATTATGGTCACTTTTTTCGTCTAAAACCGCATCTGTCCGAAATATACGGATTTGGCAAATATACTGTGTCTGCTAGAGATGCTCTTTATCGGTTGACCTGCATCCGGACGGTGTCCTGCTGCTAGGTGGACCAAATGTGCATCGCCTTTTAATGAGAATTCGGCAGGTGAGCTGCACGATGTATTGATAGAGGAAGATTTGGCTCAGTTAATAAGGGAAACCGGGCCCAAAAACCATACAGAGCGGCCGAGTTTATAAGGGAAACCGGCCGAAAACCGCACAAACACCGGAGCCTCATCGCCCACACGATACCAGACCGCCGACGACCAAACACACACCACCAAACCCGGAGCCGCTGCTCCGGCGTCCCCTGCTCGGAGGCGAGCTGAGCCGCAACGCCGCACGACATGGACGTCTTGTAGCCCAAACTACCAAGGCGACCACACACAGACCACGAACGCCGCGCCAAAGATCCGGGGCCGCCGCCCGACATGCCGGCCACACCGACCGCCCCGTCGTGTAGGCCGGGCCGACGAGCTCGCTACCCACGTAGCACCAACACGCCACCCAAGCCTTGCAAGACCATGACAACACCCCATGGAGTCATCGCTGCAAGACCATCCGAGGCCGCCGCCTCGCGCGCACGTCAACCGTCCGGGGCCGCCGCCCGGCATCCACCATCCTCGACGACAAGGCAACCATGCACACCGCCACGCATCTACCACACCACGAGGAGCACGGACTCCAAAAGCGGCGCCTTCAAGAAGGTAACGGCACGCAGTGTCGCCGCCGCCCGCTCCGAGGAGCGAGAGGTTTTCAGCCGGAGAACGCAACAACTCGCGACGGCGAGGAGACCAAGCTCCCCGATGAAGCCCTCAACAGGGAAAAATGGTACCCGGAGGCACCGCCGACATCGGCACCAATTGGTGCGAGGCTTTCACCGGAGTGTCGATGCTGTTGGCATGCGCAACGCAGGCCCTAGCGATAGGCGTAGCCAGCCGAGCAAGGGATCTTGTCGCCGTCCACCAAACACGCACCAAACGCCCGAGAAGCGCAACTCGGCAGACCGCCGCGAGGCAGCGAGATCCGGCCGCCGAGCGCCGAGCCGCCGGGAGCCCGGGCCAACAACCGTCGTCGCCTTGGACGCAGGCCCGCCGAAGCCCGGATCGGGCCCGACCGCGGCGACCCCGGGCCGCGAGTCCCTCCCCAGCCAGACTGCGCCATGGTCGGGCTGTCGGCCGGCGAGGGAGGCCGCAGCGAGGCCGGCGAGGGGCGCAGGAGGGGCGGGCGGCGGCGACGGCCTCCGGGGCCCGGCACGACGTCTTCCCTCCGAGACGAGCGCGCGAGATCCCGAGAGGCATAGGGCCTCGCCGCCCCCTTCATCGGCGGCGGACGGCTTAGCCGCCGGCGGCCTCGGGAGACGACGAGGGAGCGGGGCGGGGGGCTAAGGTGGCGGCGGCGGGGAGCTAGGGTTGGGCTCCCCTGTCGCCTGGAGGAGGCGACCGAGGGGAGCGGGCCTGTGTCTAACTATCTTAATTTCCCGCATCGCCTTTTAATAATCCTTTCGCTTGGCCGATTTGTTTACATAGGTCAATTATAGTTTGGGCATGAGAGTTAAAATATTGATCCCGTTTAAACAATGCGTTTCCACTAGGAGAAAATATGCAAGAACTAGAACATGTACACTTAGTCGCATGCATATATCTTCAACAGAAAGGAAGGAAAAATTCAGAGACCCAGCTCAGCAGTGTTCTTATTCGAAGGGTCCATGGAAACAGATAATCCCTCTTTCTTGACTCTTGAGATAATCTCGCCGTCCAAACGAGCCGGGGCCACAGATCAGTACGCGCATGAAGAGAAGAAAGAGGCTGGCATGACAGTTGGCATATTTTGTGTCAATCTCAAGCTGCCGCATCTCCACACATGACACACCACGTACCGTGCCAAGGGTTTCAAGATTGATAGCATGTACTCTGTCCCTTCTAAAATATCTCAACATTTTTTATATACAGATGCATCTATAATTAAAATAAATCTAGATATATTCACGTCTAGATAAAATAGAGACACTTATTTTAACATGGAGAGCGGTTTAATTTTTTAAAAGCCAAGGTAAGTAAAGTTTAACTAAGTTTTTAGAAAAATCTATTAGAGCTACAACATAATATAAAAATCATATGAAAATATATTTTGTTATGTATTCAGTCAAATTTTACATATATAGTTTAAGTGTTTTATAAAAATATACAGCTTATTTATTAGAAAGGATGTACTACCTCCAATCGGAAAAGATCGATGCGAGTGTGAGGCACAAATAGTAGCTTTGTCTGGGTGGACGCAAATAATTACTTCTATCGGAGGGAGTAGTACTTAGAGCTGCGGCAAAACTAGATCGTAATCGATGATTGTCAAGAACTATTCAAAGTTTCGGACCGACGGAAACTGTCTCTCCTAACCAGATTTTCGTCAACTGCCTACGACTGAAGCGCTGAAAGCGGCGTACTGCTTCTTATACTTACGACAAAGAACGGGAAATTAATTAATGTCGCCACCCCTAAGGGTAAACGACTACTTAGCTAGCTTTACAAGACAGAGTAAACGATGGACCTAATCCCTCCCCGTCATATCCGAAGGTAGACGCTAAGCTTGTATGGAGACTCTTTTCTTACCGCTTAAATAAATGGGCAGAACCCTTGCCTTTTTTCCTCAAACGAAAAAATATATCCGAAGGAGTCATGGGAAATCGATGGTTCCTTTCATATATGACGGACTGACCTTCTAGAGGCTGCAGGGTTTAATGTCTTCGTGTGTCCGTTTCAAATATGAAAAAGTCTTCCTGTGCAACTAATCTGATATTCATGTGATGCCAATTTATGTTTATGTTCATGTATCACGCTACTTGTAACATGTAAGTTGTAACCAATGGGTGGAGACTCTATCCAGATTGCGAGCTAGTTTTTTTTCCCCTGAATTGACTAGATCGACAGCTAGCTTTGGTAAGACGTAAAAAATGCAAGGCCATGAACAAGTTTAAAATGGTATAATTTCCGTGCCATATAAACCACATTGTAATGATTAAATGGTTGGCCAAAGCTAATTTTTAGAAACGTCCATGCCTTCATGGAACGGAGGGAGTAAACCCTAAACCGCCAGGATAAACATGATATTCACAATGTTGAATCCATCTTTTGGCAACCTCCGGTGATTGCCCTGGCTCAGTTGAGAAATGTCCCTCAAACCTGAGCAAGACATGAATATTTGGTCTAGGTATGAATGAAATCGGAGCGGAAGCGGACGAAACATAGTGGTGCCACATTTATTCTTATATTTTTACAGAAGCAGAAACAAATGCAGAAACTCCAGAAATAAATATGGAAACAGATATTGTCGGAAGCATATGCATAACGGATATGGTGGGGAGACGGAGTAGAAGCGGATGTTTGGTGGAACCAAGAGATCCCTTGAATCATACAAAAAAAACCTAAAGCAACCCAAGCAAACCAAAAAACTTGTTTCCTAAACTCACGGCTTCTCAATATACTCTGGACAAAGTGAAGGGTCGAATGGTGGAAGTGTCCTCGAACGCATGTAGAGATTACATGGTTGTCAGTTTTGGGATTTGGACAACTTCGCCAGTTTAGCTTGACAAGGTCACATAGTGGGCCTGCCGGGACATACACAACAACCCCAAAAAACTGAAGGGTGCATTAGGGGTGACCCTGAGAGATGATCAAGATTTTTTTTCCTATAGTTATGTACATGTAATGCTAATTACCCGCTGATGTCTGCAAGGTTACATATCGTGTGTAGCTAGTTTTCAAAAGTAATGGTATTGAATCTACGGTGGAGATTGGTAATTGTTTTATTGCCTCTTGCTACCTGCACTTGAATCCAAGCAACAATAAAAGTAATAGTTTTTGAGAAGTTTTGAAAAAAGTAAATAAATTAAACTAAACTAGACTATGCGAACGATAGTAAAGTAACTAAAAGTCGATAGGGGTAAATCGTTCTTGGGGAGTTGTGGATCAACCACTAGCCCAGGTGTGGTAATTAGGAATATCGGTTTTGTCTTTTACAAATATCAGGGTGTGGCAAGGTTCAGTATATGGATGCTCCCATAAGCATTGTTTCACATCACTCGTGACCACTACCTTATACCATCACATGCGGCGCATGTTAAGTAATTAAGGGTCTCCCCATGGTCATCATCAACGATACTAGTCCTTTTTATCCTCGCAGATACATGATTGACAGAGGAGACATATTGCTGTCACATGTATGCCCTCATACAACCAATCATATACAACAATAATTCTTACAAACGTTCTCTTAGGAAAATATTACATGGTTGACATCACGCAACATCACTGATAAGAACCAACACAATTCATAATTATTCGAGAATCACCAAACTTTAATTCATTTCATAATTTAGCTAGGGTTTTTACATCTTCCCAAGAACAAATGGATCTACTCGCACATGGATGCCAATAAAATCATCATGAATCTATCGATGGAAAAGGAAAGATCAAATGAATACAAATATGAATGTCACTCAAGGTTAAGGATTACAACGAGATGACCAATGTTGATGATGGTGAAGACCGATGCCTTTTCCTCCAATGATCCAAGAAGTGGTGATGGTGGATCCCCTTCAGCGAGCCCCCTCCGGATACCTCCTGAAGGTCAAGTTTCGGTATTTTCTGGTGGCTCTCTGTCTGGCTTCTTAGATCCATCTTCACAGGGTGAATATATTTGACGAGGCGATGTCAACGTCATGTGGTACATCCGGGCCTGATCATACCAAAGGTCGTTAAGTCTTCCGTGAATGTCACTTTGCAAATTTTTACCTTGGCACGGTGCAGGTTGTTGTTGAAAGGTATTTAGCTCCAAATCATCATTATTTCTCCTAGATATGGTTGTTTATGCATTGGCTGCAAATTATTCTTTTTTATTTCCAATATTCTAACACTGCTTAGGTACTAAGGTGTTGTAAAACATGTTGCTTTTTCCGCTCATCATCCAACGAGTGAAATCTGTGTTGATTGCTGCTCCTTTTAGAAACTTTGGACCCTTGTTTTTTATGCTTGTCCACTCGACGAGGTGTAAGTAGATGACCCGGGTTCAAAACATCCGAACAACGGCAAGGACTGATACAAATATATATATAAGAGAAACCCAAATATAATTGTCGATGACGCGGTCCTATTGTTACACATTTTTAGGACCAGATAGAAGTAACGTGCTCCTGTGTAATAAAAACAAGAAAATGCTAAATTAAAGTAAAACTGTGTTCAAAATCTCCTAGCTGATTTTTTGGTAGAAGTTTCGCTAAACCATGTAAGATGAGCCACAAATGCACAAGTGCAGGGTAAAAACTGAAATCCACACTAAAACAAAAATCCCAAATAGATAAGCTATATAGCAATTTTTGATTGCACTCCAGATATAACGCTCGTTATTAGAGCATCTACAGCCGCGTCCTCCAAAGCATCCCCCAAAGGGATTTAGGGTGTGCCGGACAAAAAAATGTTCCCAACCGCGTCCCCTGTAATATCCCAGTATTCGAGACGATTGCGGGGTAGATTTTAGAAGGGATGTGCATTGCATCGTAAAATCTGGGGAAATTTCGCGCTTTATTAAAAAACTGCATCTTAGGGGGGACAAGTTTCTCCCTCGACACCAGATAGGGTTAGGGTTTCGAGAGTGCGATAAACTTCGACCTATCTAAACTCAATTAGGGTTTTTGAGAAGAGAGGGGAATAATTTCTTTCTCAACTTAAGTTGCATGATTGAATTCAAACAAATTGTGTTGGATTTCAAATTCAAACGTCAATAAGTATATTATAATCCAAATATGAGACAATTCATTAAGTAATTCGAAATTCAATAATATAAATTAATTGGAAATATAATTAAAGCTCATTAGAGAAAACATTGAGCTTTATTGATTAACACACATAATACATTGTCAATTACAATATCCAAATTGAATTATAAATATTACAACTCAAACAGAAATGAATGAGTAAAAAAGGAAAACAAAAGAATTACAAGTATTAACATAATCTTAAACTAGACAAGTAAATCTTCATGATTTGCTTGATCAACACTTGATCAATCTTCATTTGATCATCCAAACCATCCTGCAAAACAAAAACAACAAAAAGAAACAAAGATTAGGCCAAGTGGTAAAGCCACTTGGCATGTTAGTCAAATAAGTGAGTTTTGGTGGATAATATCAAGCTGCCGAGGGAACCAAGCCAGAGGACCAAGTCCCAACCTGTGAAGCACACATGCAGCTCACAAGGAGTGTTGCATGTCTAACAGCACACACTGACCAGGGGAGGAGCACTCAAGGAAATGCACTGCTGTCGACCAAGGAAGTGAGGAGAGAGCCAGTATAAAACCTTTTCACCAACAAACCCTAGGATCCCATCGACAGGATCATTGCAAGGGTAAGAACAACAAGAACTCTAGAACAGGAAGAACATCCAAAGCCATTCAAACTATCCAAACCAGCAAAACCATCCAGAGCAGTTCCACTCAGAACTGTTGCTGTTGAGCAAGCCATAAGGAGGAGATCATCACAAGCTAGCAAAGGAGGAGCAGGGCAAGCTCTGATCATCAACTAGAAGCAAATCCTCTACATCAGCATATAAATCTAGGAGCTGGAATGAGGTATACACAGATGATCATGAGCAAGCAATAGTTTTGCTCAAAATAAGCATATGCATACATCACAGAAGCAGAAAAGGGTAGAACACCCTGTTTGTATCATCACTTGGCTGTTAAGCCATTTGGTGCAAGCAAACATGAGAGAGGCTAGTGATAGCGTGCAAGACACATGTCCGTTGGGAACCCCAAGAGGAAGGTGTGATGCGTACAGCAGCAAGTTTTCCCTCAGTAAGAAACCAAGGTTATCAAACCAGTAGGAGTCAAGGAACACGTGAAGGTTGTTGGTGGCGGAGTGTAGTGCCGCGCAACACCAGGGATTCCGGCGCCAACGTGGAACCTGCACAACACAATCAAAGTACTTTGCCCCAACGTAACAGTGAGGTTGTCAATCTCACCGGCTTGCTGTAAACAAAGGATTAGATGTATAGTTGTTATCACCAGAATTTGACCGGATCAGAGGTGGGCCGCGATTGGAGATGGGCTTGAAGAATATATATAGAAGAAATACATGAATCGGCCTTGTGTACCAAGTTTGGGCTAATTGCCCGTGTATCTGTACCATAGTAGGATACGTGTCGGTTAGAAGTTAGAGTTTTACCCGTGCACGGTTAGGTGCACGCCTGAATTAGAAAGTCCCCC
>NW_025900697.1:0-10386 GCF_022539505.1 Lolium rigidum | reverse complement strand
AAAAGACTTTTCATGAATAGTACTTTCGAGACAAGCATCAATAAGACTTGCATAAGAGTTAACTCATAAAGCAATAAATTCATAGTAGAAAGCTTTGAAGCAACACAAAGGAAGATATAAGTTTCAGCGGTTGCTTTCAACTTCAACATGTTTATCTCATGGATAATTGTCAATCATAAAGCAATATAACAAGTGCAATAGGTAAACATGTAAGAATCAATGCACAGTTGACACAAGTGTTTGCTTCTAAGATAGAAAGAAGTAGGTAAATTGACTCAACATAAAGTAGAAGAATGGCCCTTCGCAGAGGGAAGCATGGATTACTATATTTGTGCTAGAGCTTTTATTTTGAAAACAAGAAACAATTTTGTCAACGGTAGTAATAAAGCATATGTGTTATGTATAAGATATCCTATAAGTTGCAAGCCTCATGCATAGATTACCAATAGTGCCCGCACCTTGTCCTAATTAGCTTGGATTTACATGGATTATCATTGCATAGCATATGTTTCAACCAAGTGTCACAAAGGGGTACCTCTATGCCGCCCTGTACAAAGGTCTAAGGAGAAAGCTCGCATTGGATTTCTCGCTTTTGATTATTCTCAACTTAGACATCCATACCGGGACAACATAGACAACAGATAATGGACTCCTCTTTAATACATAAGCATTCAACAACAAATAATATTCTCATAAGAGATTGAGGATTTGATTGTCCAAACTAAAACTTCCACCATGGATCATGGCTTTAGTTAGCGGCCCAATGTTCTTCTCTAACAATATGCATACTCAAACCATTTGATCATGATAAATCACCCTTACTTCAGACAAGACGAACATGCATAGCAACTCACATGATATTCAACAAAGGTAATAGTTGATGGCGTCCCCAGAAACATGGTTACCGCTCAACAAGCAACTTATTAAGAAATAAGATACATAAGTACATATTCAATACCACAATAGTTTTTAAGCTATTTTCCCATGAGCTATATATTGTAAAGATAAAGAATGGAATTTTAAAGGTAGCACTCAAGTAATTTACTTTGGAATGGCGGAGAAATACCATGTAGTAGGTAGGTATGGTGGACACAGATGGCATAGTTTTTGGCTCAAGGATTTTGGATGCACGAGAAGTATTCCCTCTCAATACAAGGCTTAGGCTAGCAAGGTTGTTTGAAGCAAACACAAGTATGAACCGGTACAGCAAAACTTACATAAGAACATATTGCAAGCATTATAAGACTCTACATTGTCTTCCTTGTTGTTCAAACACCTCACCAGAAAATATCTAGACTCTAGAGAGACCAATCATGCAAACCAAATTTTAACAAGCTCTATGTAGTTCTTCATTAATAGGTGCAAAGTATATGATGCAAGAGCTTAAACATGAGCACAACAATTCCCAAGTATCAAATTATTCAAGACATTATACCAATTACCACATGAAGCATTTTCCGTTTCCAACCATATAACAATTAACGAAGCAGTTTCAACCTTCGCCATGAACATTAAGAATAAAGCTAAGAACATATGTGTTCATATGCAACAGCGGAGCGTGTCTCTCTCCCACACAATGAATGCTAGGATCCAATTTTATTCAAACAAAACAAAAACAAGAACATACAGACGCTCCAAGTAAAGCACATAAGATGTGACGAAATAAAAATATAGTTTCACTAGAGGTGACATGATAATTTTGTCGATGAAGAAGGGGATGCCTTGGGCATCCCCAAGCTTAGATGCTTGAGTCTTCTTGAAATATGCAGGGATAAACCACGGGGGCATCCCCAAGCTTAGAGCTTTCACTCTCCTTGATCCTATTGTATCATCCTCCTCTCTTGACCCTTGAAAACTTCCTCCACACCAAACTCAAAACAAACTCATTAGAGGGTTAGTGCATAATCAAAAATTCACATGTTCAGAGGTGACATAATCATTCTTAACACTTCTGGACATTGCACAAAGCTACTTAAAGTTAATGGAACAAAGGAATCCATCGAACATAGCAAAACAGACAATGCGAAATAAAAGGCAGAATCTATCAAAACATAACAGTCTGTAAAGACGAATTTTTCTGGGGCACTTAACTTGCTGAGATGAAAATGATCAAATTGAATGAAAGTTGCATACATATCTGAGGATCACTCACGTAAATTGGCAGATTTTTCTGAGTTACCTACAGAGAATACTACTCAAATTCGTGACAGCAAGAAATCTGTTTCTGCGCAGTAATCCAAATCTAGTATCATCTTTACTATCAAAGATTTTACTTGGCACAACAATGCAATAAAATAAAGATAAGGAGAGGTTGCTACAGTAGTAACAACTTCCAAGACTCAAATATAAAATAAAAGTGCAGAAGTAAAATAATAGGTTGTCTCCCATAAGCGCTTTTCTTTAACGCCTTTAAGCTAGGCGCAAAAAGTGTGTATCAAGTAACATCAAGAGATGAAGCATCAACATCATAATTTGTTCTAATGATAGAATCAAAAGGTAACTTCATTCTCTTTCTAGGAAAGTGTTCCATACCTTTCTTGAGAGGAAATTGATATTTAATATTACCTTCCTTCATATCAATAATAGCACCAACAGTTCGAAGAAAAGGTCTTCCCAATATAATGGGACAAGATGCATTGCATTCAATATCCAAGACAACAAAATCAACGGGGACAAGGTTATTGTTAACCGTAATGCGAACATTATCAATCCTCCCCAAAGGTTTCTTCGTAGAATTATCAGCAAGATTAACATCCAAATAACAATTTTTCAATGGTGGCAAGTCAAGCATATCATAGATTTTCTTAGACATAACAGAAATACTTGCACCAAGATCACATAAAGCATTACAATCAAAATCATTGACCTTCATCTTAATGATGGGATCCCAACCATCTTCCAACTTCCTAGGAATAGAAGTTTCAAGTTTTAGTTTCTCTTCTCTAGCTTTTATGAGAGCATTTGTAATATGTTTTGTAAAGGCTAAATTATAGCACTACCATTGGGACTTTTAGCAAGTTTTTGTAAGAACTTTATAACTTCAGAGATGTGACAATCATCAAAACCTAAACCATTATGATCTAAAGCAATGGGATCATTGTCCCCAATATTTTTAAAAATTTCAGCAGTTTTATCACAAGCAGTTTCAGCAGTTTTAGCAATTTCAGCAGTTCGAGCAGTTTTGCACGCTTTGCATTAGGAGTAGAAACATTGCCAACACCAATTATTTTACCATTGATAGTAGGAGGTGTAGCAACATGTGAAGCATTATCATTACTAGTGGTGGTAATAGTCCAAACTTTAGCTACATTATTCTCTTTAGCATCTTCTTCTTATTCCCACCTAGCATGCAATTCAGCCATCAATCTAATATTCTCATTAATTCTTACTTGGATAGCGTTTGCTGTAGCAAATGACTTAATATCTTTATTTTCATTAGGCATAACTTTTAATTTTAAAAGATCAACATCAGCAGCAAGACTATCGACCTTAGAAGCAAGAATATCAATTTTACCAAGCTTTTCTTCAACAGATTTGTTAAAAGCAGTTTGTGTACTAATAAATTCTTTAAGCATGGCTTCAAGACCAGGGGGTACATTCCTATTATTGTTGTAAGATTTTCCATAAGAATTACCATAACCATTACCATTATTAGAAGGATATGGCCTATAGTTGTTACTAGAATTATTTCGATAGGCATTGTTGTTGAAATTATTATTTTTAATGAAGTTCACATCAACATGCTCTTCTTGAGCAACCAATTAAGCTAAAGGAACATTATTAGGATCAACATTAGTCCTACCATTCACAAGCATAGACATAATAGCATCAATCTTATCACTCAAGGAGGAGGTTTCTTCGACAGAATTTACCTTCTTACCTCGTGGAGCCCTTTCCGTGTGCCATTCAGAGTAGTTGGTCATCATATCATCAAGAAGCTTTGTTGCGGCGCCTAAGGTGATGGACATAAAAGTACCTCCAACAGCTGAATCCAATAGGTTCCGTGAAGAAAAATTCAATCCTGCATAAAAGGTTTGGATGATCATCCAAGTAGTCAGTCCATGGGTATGGCAATTTTTAACCAAAGATTTCATTCTTTCCCATGATTGGGCAACATGCTCATTATCCAATTGCTTAAAATTCATTATGCTACTTCTCAAAGATATAATTTTAGCAGGAGGATAATATCTACCAATGAAAGCATCCTTACATTTAGTCCATGAATCAATATTATTCTTAGGCAAAGATAACAACCAATCTTTAGCTCTTCCTCTTAATGAGAAAGGAAACAATTTTAATTTTATAATGTCACCATCTACATCCTTATACTTTTGCATTTCACATAGTTTAACAAAATTATTAAGATGGGCAGCAGCATCATCAGAACTAACACCAGAAAATTGCTCTCTCATAACAAGATTTAGTAAAGCAGGTTTAGTTTCAAAAAATTCTGTTGTAGTAGCAGGTGGAGCAATGGGTGTGCATAAGAAATCATTATTATTTGTGCTAGTGAAGTCACACAACTTAGTATTTTCAGGAGTACCCATTTTAGCAATAGTAAATAAAGCAAACTAAATAAAGTAAAGCAAGTAACTATTTTTTTTGTATTTTTGATATAATGAGCAAACAAAGCAGTAAATAAAATAAAGTAAAGCAAGACAAAAACAAAGTAAAGAGATTGGAAGTGGAGACTCCCCTTGCAGCGTGTCTTGATCTCCCCGGCAACGGCGCCAGAAAAATAGCTTGATACGCGTACATCACGCGTCCGTTGGGAACCCCATGAGGAAGGTGTGATGTGTACAACAGCAAGTTTTCCCTCAGTAAGAAACCAAGGTTATCGAACCAGTAGGAGCCAAGAAGCACGTGAAGGTTGATGGTGGCGGAGTGTAGTGCGGCGCAACACCAGGGATTCCGGCGCCAACGTGGAACCTGCACAACACAACCAAAGTACTTTGCCCCAACGTAACAGTGAGGTTGTCAATCTCACCGGCTTGCTGTAACAAAGGATTAGATGTATAGTGTGGATGATGATGTTTGCAAAGAATAGTAAGAACAAGTATTGCAGTAGATTGTATTCAATGTAAAAGAATGGACCGGGGTCCACAGTTCACTAGTGGTGTCTCTCCAATAAGAAATAGCATGTTGGGTGAACAAATTACAGTTGGGCAATTGACAAATAAAGAGGGCATAAAAATGCACATACATATTATGATGAGTAGTGTGAAATTCAATTGGGTATTACGACAAAGTACATAGACCGCTATCCAGCATGCATCTATGCCTAAAAAGTTCACCTTCGGGTTAGCATCCGCACCCCTTCCAGTATTAAGTTGCAAACAACAGACAATTGCATTAAGTATGGTGTGTAATGTAATCAACACAAATATCCTTAGACAAAGAATTGATGTTTTATCCCTAGTGGCAACAGCACATCCACAACCTTAGAACTTTCTGTCACTGTCCCAGATTAAATGGAGGCATGAAACCACTATCGAGCATAAATACTCCCTCTTGGAGTTACAAGTATCAACTTGGCCAGAGCCTCTACTAGCAACAGAGAGCATGCAAGATCATAATCAACACATAGATAGATTGATAAGCAACATAACATAGTATTCCATATTCATCGGATCCCAACAAACACAACATGTAGCATTACAAATAGATGATCTTGATCATGTTAGGCAGCTCACAAGATCGAACAATGATAGCACATGAGGAGAAGACAACCATCTAGCTACTTCTATGGACCCATAGTCCAGGGGTGAACTACTCACATATCACTCCGGAGGCGATCATGGCGATGAAGAGTCCTCCCGGAGATGATTCCCCTCTCCGGCAGGGTGCCGGAGGCGATCTCCTGAATCCCCCGAGATGGGATTGGCGGCGGCGGCGTCTCTGGAAGGTTTTCCGTATCGTGGCTCTCGGTACTGGGGTATTCTCGACGAAAGCTTTAAGTAGGCGGAAGGGCAGAGTCGGGGGGCTGACGTGGGCCCCACACGCTAAAGGGATTCGTTGCATAGAAAACAAAAAAATTCCTACCGCGAGAACGCAATCCAAGCCAAGATGCAATCTAGAAGACGGGAGCAACGAGGGGATGAACGAGACTCACCCTTGAAGATTTCCAAAGCCTACAAGATGGGGCTCTTGTTGCTGCGGTAGACGATCACTTGCCGCTTTCAAAAGCGCATAGAAGATCTTGACGGTGCCACAATCGGGCAGCACCTCCGTACTCGGTCACACGTTCGGTGTTGATGAAGACGACGTCCACCTCCCTGTTCCAGCGGGCAGCGGAAGTAGTAGCTCCTCCTTGAATCCGGTAGCACGACGGCGTGGTGGCGGTGGCGTTGGAGATCTCCGGCGGAGCTTCGCTAAGCGTTGCGGGAGAGGGGGAGGAGTGGGGCGGCTAGGGTTTGGGGAGAGGGGGTGGCCGGCCTCCTTGGGGTGCGGCCAAGGTGGTGGTGTTGTGGTGGCCGGCCCCCTCCCCTTGGCCCCTCATTATATAGGTGGAACCCCAAGTGTTGGACTACAAGTCTTCGAATAAGACCCCAACCCAAAACCTTCCATGTTGTAGGGAAACCTACCCAAGGTGGGACTCCCACCTCAAGTGGGATTCCCACCCTTCCATGTGGGGGGGTGGCCGGCCCCCTTGGTGGAGTCCACCTTGGACTCCCCCCTCTAGGGTTGGCCGGCCATGGGTGGTGGAGTCCCACCGGGACTCCGCCTTCCAAAGTGAATTCTTTCGGACTTTTCTAGAACCTTCCAAAATTTCACCGGATCATTTTCAAACTTATAAAATGACTTCCTATATATGAATCTTATTCTCCGGACCATTCCAGAACTCCTCGTGATGTCCGGGATCCCATCCGAGACTTCGAACAATACTTCGAACTCCATTCCATATTCAAGTTCTACCATTACAACATCAAACCTTAAGTGTGTCACCCTACGGTTCGCGAACTATGTGGACATGGTTGAGAACTCTCTCCGTCCAATAACCAATAGCGGGATCTGGAGATCCATAATGGCTCCCACATATTCAACGATGACTTAGTGATCGAATGAACCATTCACATACGATAGCAATTCCCTTTGTCACGCGATATTTTACTTGTCCGAGGTTTGATCATCGGTATCTCTCTATACCTTGTTCAACCTCGTTTCCTGACAAGTACTCTTTACTCGTACCGTGGTATGTGGTCTCTTATGAACTTATTCATATTCTTGCAAGACATTAGACGACATTCCACCGAGAGGGCCCAGAGTATATCTATCCGTCATCGGGATGGACAAATCCCGCTGTTGATCCATATGCCTCAACTCATACTTTCCGGATACTTAATCCCACCTTTATAACCACCCATTTACGCAGTGGCGTTTGATGTAATCAAAGTATCTTTCCGGTATAAGTGATTTATATGATCTCATGGTCGAAAGGACTAGGTAACTATGTATCGAAAGCTTATAGCAAATAACTTAATGACGTGATCTTATGCTACGCTTAATTGGGTGTGTCCATTACATCATTCATACAATGATATAACCTTGTTATTAATAACATCCAATGTTCATGATTATGAAACTAATCATCTATTAATCAACAAGCTAGTTAAGAGGCATACTAGGGACTTATTGTTGTTTACATAACACACATGTATCAATGTTTCGGTTAATACAATTATAGCATGGTATATAAACATTTATCATAAACACAAAGATATATAATAACCACTTTTATTAATTATTGCCTCTTGGGCATATCTCCAACAGTCTCCCACTTGCACTAGAGTCAATAATCTAGATTACATTGTAAGGTACTTAACACCCATGGCATTCTGGTGTTGGTCATGCTTTGCCCTAGGGAGAGCTTTAGTCAACGGATCTGCTACATTCAGATCAGTGTGTACTTTGCAAATCTTTACTTCTCCATCTTCGATGTACTCGCGAATCGAGTGATAACGCATCTTGATATGCTTCAGCCTCTTGTGTGACCTTGGTTCTTGTGCATTGGCGATGGCACCCATGTTGTCACAGTAGATGACTAGTGGGTCTAATGCACTAGGAACCACAACGAGCTCCACAATGAACCTCTTCATCCATACCGCTTCTGATCAAGCCTCTGAAGCTGCTATGTACTCCGATTCTGTTGAAGACTTCGCCACCGTGCACTACTTCGAGCTTGCCCAGCTTACTGCAGCACCATTCAATATAAACACGTACCCAGACTGAGACTTAGAGTCATCAGGATCAGTGTTCCAACTTGCATCGGTGTAACCGTTTACAACGAGCTCTTGGTAACCTCCATAACAAAGAAACATGTCCTTAGTTCTTTTCAAGTACTTTAGTATATTCTTGACCGCTGTCCAGTGTTCCATTCCTGGATCACTTTGATATCTGCTAGTTAAACTAACAGCATGTGCTATATCCGGTCTAGTACATAGCATGGCATACATGATAGAACCTCATCGCCGAGGCATAGGGGATCTTACTCATCCTTTCTCTTTCTTCTGCTCGTAGCCGGTCCTTGAGTCTTACTCAAGACCTTGCCCGGTAACATAGGTAAGAACCCTTTCTTACTTTCGTCCATTCTAAACTTCTTTAGAATCTTGTCCAGGTATGTACTCAGTGATAGCCCTATTAGACGTCTTGATCTATCTCTATAAATCTTGATGCCTAATATATACGATGCTTCACCAAGGTCTTTCATTGAAAAACTATTATTCAAATAACCTTTTACACTGCTTAATAGTTCTATATCATTCCCAATCAATAATATGTCATCCACATATAATATCAGGAATGCTACAGAGCTCCCACTCACTTTCTTGTAAATACAGGCCTCTCCATGACACTGTATAAACCCGAAGTCTTTGATCACCTTATCAAAGCGTCGGTTCCAACTTCTTGATGCTTGCTTCAGTACATAAATTGAACGCTGAAGTTTGCACACCTTGTCAGCATTTTTAGGATCGACAAAACCTTTGGGTTGTACCATATACAACTCTTCCTCAATATCTCCATTAAGGAATGCTGTTTTGACATCCATCTGCCAAATCTCATAATCGAAAAATGCAGCTATTGCTAACAAAATCCTCACAGATTTTAGCTTCGCTACAGGTGAGAAAGTCTCATCGTAGTCAACACCTTGAATTTGTCGGAAACCCTTTGCGACAAGTCGAGCTTTATAGACGAGTAATATTACCATCGAGCATCTGTTTTTCTTTTGAAGATCCATTTATTCTCGTCAGCCTTGCGGCTATCGAGTAAGTCTACCAAAGTCCATACTTTGTTATCATACATGGATCCCATTTCGGATTTCATGGCTTCTTGCCATTTGTTGGAATCCGGGCTCATCATCGCTTCTTCATACGTCGCAGGGTCTTCATCATTGTTGTCCACAATCATGACATTTAGACAAGGATCATACCAATCAGGAGTGGCACGTTCCCTTGTCGATCTGCGAGGTTCAGTAGTTTCCTCGTTTGAAGTTTCATGATCATTATCATTAGCTTCCTCTGTTGCCGGTGTAGGCGGTACAGGAACAACTTCCGGCACTGCGCTACTCTGATCAACAAGAGAAGATTCATCAATCTCATCGAGTTCTACTTTTCTTCCAGTCACTTCTTTAGTGAGAAATTCTTTCTCAAGAAAGGTTCCGTTCTTAGCAACAAAGATTTTGCCTTCGGATCTGTGATAGAAAGTGTACCCTATAGTTTCCTTAGGGTGTCCTATGAAGACGCATTTCTCCGCTTTGGGTTCTAGCTTGTCCGGTTGTAACTTCTTTACATAGGCTTCGCAACCCCAAACTTTAAGGAACGACAGCTTAGGTTTCTTATTAAACCATAATTCATACGGTGTCGTTTCAACGGATTTTGATGGTGCTCTATTTAAAGTGAATGCGGCTGTCTCTAATGCATAACTCCAAAATGATGACGGCAAATCAGTAAGAGACATCATAGAACGAACCATATCTAAAAGAGTTCGATTACGACGTTCAGACACACTGTTACGTTGAGGTGTTCCCGGCGGTGTCAATTGTGGAAGTATTTGATACGTCCCCGACGTATCCATAATTTCTGTCGTTCCATGCTTGTTTTATGACAATACTTACATGTTTTGCTTGCACTTTATAATGTTTTTATGCGTTTTCCGGAACTAACCTATTAACAAGATGCCACAGTGCCAGTTCTCGTTTCCTGCCGTTTTTGGTTCCGGAAAGGCTGTTCGGGCAATATTCTCGAATTCGACGAAACGAAGACCAAACCTCCTATTTTTCCCGGAAGCGTCCGAACACCGAAGAAGAGTCGGAGAGGGGCCGGAGGGCCACCACACCATAGGGCGGCGCGGCCTGGCTCGGGCCCGCGCCGGCCCGTGGTGTGGCGCCCC